>NC_057810.1:100900656-101050210 GCF_018294505.1 Triticum aestivum
TGTTAAAAACTTGATAAACAAACACTTTTGCTGGAAGCCGAACAAACGAATATGGAAATTTGGATGACCTCCACGTCGGATGTCCATGGACATATTTGAACATGTCGGTGGACATTTGATGAGATCTCTTCGATGATCCGCGTTGGAGATGTCTTTATGCTAATTACAGCTCAACTTTTTTATTTTCATGAAATTCTTCAACTTAATACCTGGGGCATGAAATGTTAACGTGTATTGTACCTGTGTGTGCATGTGTACTTGTATTCCTAGATTATAGGATCATAGAGCTAGCCCTGGCCTGCGTGCCACTTCCATCGGGCTCATGTAACTGCTCCAACGTGTGTATATATTGTACTCAGTGTGGATGAATCAATATACAGAGAGAACTAATCATTCCACTTGGTATCAGACTCCAGGTCCGCCCTCATGGCCGAGCACTCGTCCTCCCCCGCCACTGCTCCGGCCACCAGCTCGGCCACCTCACCGGGGACTCTCTCCAGCTCGTCCACCGGCGCCGGCACCACCGCCGGCACGTCTCCTCCCTTCATCTTCGGCACAACCCCCTCCTCCCACAGCGGCTCCTCCCCGTCTCTCGGCTCCCAGTTTGCCCCCCTCTTCACCCAAACCACGGCGCCACCGCTCTCCTTCGCCGCCTCTTCCTCCCCCATCCAATTTTTCGCGACAGCATCCAGAACCACATCTGTTTCCTCCTCAACCCCGACGAACACAACTACCACAAGTGGAAGTCTTTCTTCCTCCTCGTTCTGATCCGCTATGGTGTCGCCCAGTTCATCGAACAACCTCCCCCCCCCCAACGCCACCGCCTTCCAGCACGAGCTCGACGCCCACCTCGTGCTCTGGATCTACTCCACCCTCGCCGATAACCTCGTCGACCACTGAAGGAAATATGCCCTAGAGGCAATAATAAAGTTATTATTTATTTCCTTATATCATGATAAATGTTTATTATTCATGCTAGAATTGTATTAACCGGAAACATAATACATGTGTGAATACATAGACAAACATAGTGTCACTAGTATGCCTCTACTTGACTAGCTCGTTTATCAAAGATGGTTATGTTTCCTTGCCATGGACAAAAGAGTTGTCATTTGATTAACGGGATCACATCATTAGGAGAATGATGTGATTGACATGACCCATTCCGTTAGCCTAGCACTTGATCGTTTAGTATATTGCTATTGCTTTCTTCATGACTTATACATGTTCCTGTAACTATGAGATTATGCAACTCTCGTTTACCGGAGGAACACTTTGGGTGCTACCAAACGTCACAACATAACTGGGTGACTATAAAGGAGTACTACAGGTGTCTCCAAAGGTACATGTTGGGTTGGCGTATTTTGAGATTAGGTTTTGTCACTCCGATTGTCGGAGAGGTATCTCTGGGCCCTCTCGGTAATGCACATCACTATAAGCCTTACAAGCAAAGTAGCTAATGAGTTAGTTACGGAATGATGCATTACATAACAAGTAAAGAAACTTGCCGGTAACGAGATTGAACTAGGTATTGGATACCGACGATCGAATCTCGGGCAAGTAACATACCGATGACACAGGGAACAACGTATGTTGTTATGCGGTTTGACCGATAAAGATCTTCGTAGAATATGTAGGAGCCAGTATGAACATCCAGGTTCTGCTATTGGTTATTGACCGAGAATAGTTCTAGGTCATGTCTACATAGTTCTCGAACCCGTAGGGTCCGCATGCTTAACGTTACGATGACAGTTATATTATGAGTTTATGAGTTTTGATGTACCGAAGGAGTTCGGAGTCCCGGATGAGATCGTGGACATGACGAGGAGTCTCGAAATGGTCGAGACGTAAAGATCGATATATTGGACGACTATATTCGGAGTTCGGAAAGGTTCCGAGTGATTCGAGTATTTTTTCGGAGTACCGGAGAGTTACGGGAATTCACCGGGGAGTATATGGGCCTTATTGGGCTTTAGGGGAAAGAGAGAGGAGAGGTTGGGCGCCCCCCCAAAGCCTAGTCCGAATTGGACTAGGGGGAGGGGCTGCGCCCCCTCCTTCCTCCTCTTCTCTTCCCCCTTTCCTTGACTCCTACTCCTACTACTTGGAAGGGGGGGGGGAATCCTACTCCCGGTGGGAGTAGGACTCCTCCTTGGTGCGCCTCCTCCTAGGCCGGCCACCCCCTCCCTTGCTCCTTTATATACGGGGGTAGGGGGGCACCCTAGAACACACAAGTTGATCTACGGATCGTTCCTTAGCCGTGTGCGGTGCCCCCCTCCACCATATTCCACCTCGGTCATATCGTCGCGGAGTTTAGGTGAAGCCCTGCGCCGGTGGAGCATCATCATCGTCACCACGCCGTCGTGCTGACGGAACTCATCCCCGACACTTTGCTGGATCGGAGTCCGGGGATCGTCATCGAGCTGAACGTGTGCTGAACTCGGAGGTGCCGTACGTTTGGTACTTGGATCGGTAGGATCATGAAGACGTACGACTACATCAACCGCGTTGTCATAACGCTTCCGCTTATGGTCTACGAGGGTACGTGGACAACACTCTCCCCTCTTGTTGCTATGCCATCACCATGATCTTGCGTGTACGTAGGAATTTTTTTGAAATTACTACGTTCCCCAATGCGTGGCATCAGAGCCAGGTTTTATGCGTTGATGTTATATGCACGAGTAGAACACAAGTGAGTTGTGGGCGATACAAGTCATACTGCTTACCAGCATGCCATACTTTGGTTCAGCGGTATTGTTGGATGAAGCGGTCCGGACCGACATTACGCGTGCGCTTGCGCGAGACTGGTTTTACCGTCGTGCTTTGCACACAGGTGACTAGCGGATGTCTGTTTCTCCAACTTTAGTTGAACCGAGTGTGGCTACGCCCGGTCCTTGCGAAGGTTAAAACAACACTAACTTGACGAACTATCGTTGTGGTTTTGATGCGTAGGTAAGAACGGTTCTTGCTAAGCCCGTAGCAGCCACGTAAAATTTGCAACAACAAAGTAGAGGACGTCTAACTTGTTTTTGCAGGGCATGTTGTGATGTGATATGGTCAAGACGTGATGCTATATTTTATTGTATGAGATGATCATGTTTTGTAACCAAAGTTATCGGCAACTGGCAGGAGCCATATGGTTGTCGCTTGATTGTATGAAATGCAAACGCCCTGTAATTGCTTTACTTTATCACTAAGCGGTAGCGATAGTCGTAGAAGTAATAGATGGCGTAGCGACAACGATGCTACGATGGAGATCAAGGTGTCGCGCCGGTGACGATGGTGATCACGATGGTGCTTCGAAGATGGAGATCACAAGCACAAAATGATGATGGCCATATCATATCACTTATATTGATTGCATGTGATGTGTATCCTTTATGCATCTTATCTTGCTTTGATTGACGGTAGCATTTTAAGATGATCTCTCACTAAAATTATCAAGAAGTGTTCTCCCTGAGTATGCACCGTTGCGAAAGTTCTTCGTGCTGAGACACCACGTGATGATCGGGTGTGATAGGCTCTACGTTCAAATACAACGGGTGCAAAACAGTTGCACATGCGGAATACTCGGGTTAAACTTGCACATGCGGAACACGGAGACCGAAAGGTCGAACGTGAATCATATAGTAGATATGATCAACATAGTGATGTTCACCATTGAAACTACTCCATCTCACGTGATGATCGGACATGGTTTAGTTGATTTGGATCACGTGATCACTTAGATAACTAGAGAGATGTCTGTCTAAGTGGGAGTTCTTAAGTAATATGATTAATTGAACTTTAATTTATCATGAACTTAGTCCTGGTAGTATTTTGCAAATTATGTTATAGATCAATAGCTCGCGTTGTTGCTTTCATATGTTTATTTTGATATGTTCCTAGAGAAAACTATGTTGAAAGATGTTAGTAGCAATGATGCGGATTGGATCCATGATCTGAGGTTTATCCTCATTGCTGCACAGAAGAATTATGTCCTTAATGCACCGCTAGGTGGCAGACCTATTGCAGGAGCAGATGCAGACGTTATGAACGTTTGGCTAGCTCGATATGATGACTACTTGATAATTTAGTGCACCATGCTTAACGGCTTAGAATCGGGACTTCAAAGACGTTTTGAACGTAATGGACCATATAAGATGTTCCAGGAATTGAAGTTAATATTTCAAGCAAATACTCGAGTTGAGAGATATGAAGTCTCCAACAAATTCTATAGCTAAAAGATGGAGGAGAATCGCTCAACTAGTGAGCATGTGCTCAGATTGTCTGGGTACTTCAATCGCTTGAATCAAGTGAGAGTTAATCTTCTAGATAAGATAGTGATTGACAGAATTCTCTAGTCACCATCACTAAGTTACTAGAACTTCGTGATGAACTATAGTATGCAAGGGATGATGAAAACGATTCCCGAGCTCTTCGTGATGTTGAAATCGATGAAGGTAGAAATCAAAGAAAGAGCATCAAGTGTTGATGATTGACAAGACCACTAGTTTCAATAAAAGGGCAAAGGGAAAGAAAGGGAAACTTCAATTAGAATGGCAAACAAGTTGTCACTCCCGTGAAGAAGACCAAAGCTGGACCAAAGCCTGAAACTGAGTGCTTACACTACAAAGGAAATGGTCACTGGAAGCGGAAATGCCCTAAATATTTGGTGGATAAGAAGGATGGCAAAGTGAACAAGGGTATATTTGATATACAGGTGTTTGATGTGTGCCTTACTAGTGTTTATAGTAGCCCCTGAGTATTTGATACTTGTTCGGTTGCTAAGATTAGTAACTCGAAACAGGAGTTACAGAATAAACAGAGACTAGTTGGAGGGAAAGTGACGATGAGTGTTGGAAGTAGTTCCAAGATTGATATGATCATCATCGCACACTCCCTATGCTTTCGGGATCAGTGTTAAACCTAAATAAATGTTATTTGGCATTTGCGTTGAGCATGAATATGATTTGATCATGTTTATTGCAATACGGTTATTCATTTAAAATCAAAGAATAATTGTTGTTCTGTTTACATGAATAAAACCTTCAAATGGTCATACACCCAATGAAAATAGTTTATTGGATCTCGATCGTAGTGATACATATATTCATAATATTGATGCCAAAAGATGCAAAGTTAATAATGATAGTGCAACTTATTTGTGGCACTGCCGTTTGGGTCATATCGGTTTAAAGCGCATGAAGAAACTCCATAAAGATGGATTTTCGGAATCACTTGGTCATGAATCATTTGATGCTTGTGAACCGTGCCTTTTGGGCAAGATGACTAAAACTCCGTTCTCCGGAACAATGAAACAAGATACTGACTTATTGGAAATAATACATATCGATGTATGCGATCCAATGAGTGTTGATGCTCGTGGCAAGTATCGTTATTTTCTGACCTTCACAAGATGATTTGAGCAGATATGGGTATATCTACTTGATGAAACATAAGTCTGAAATAGTTGAAAGGTTCAAAGAATTTCAGAGTAAAGTGGAAAAATCATCGTAACAAGAAAATAAAGTTTCCGCGATCTGATCGCGGAGACGAATATTTGAGTTACGAGTTTGGTCTTCAATTAAAACAATGTGGAATAGTTTCACAACTCACGCCACCTGGAACACCACAACGTTATGGTGTGTCTGAACATCGTAACCGCACTTTATTGGATATGGTGTGATCTATGATGTCTCCTACTGATTTACCACTATTGTTTTGGGGTTATGCATTAGAGACAGCTGCATTCACATTAAAAGGGCACCATCTAAATTCGTTGAGACGACACCATATGAACTGTGGTTTAGCAAGAAACCCAAGTTGTCGTTTCTTAAAGTTTGGGGCTGTGATGCTTATGTGAAAAAGTTTCATCCTGATAAGCTCAAACCCAAATCGGAGAAGTGCGTCTTCATAGAATACCCAAAGGAAACTGTTGAGTACACCTTCTATCACAGATCCGAAGGCAAGATATTCGTTGCTAAAAATGGATCCTTTCTAGAGAAGGAGTTTCTCTCGAAAGAAGTGAGTGAGAGGAAAGTAGAGCTTGATAAGGTAATTTGTACCTTCTCCCGAATTGGAAAGTAGTTCATCACAGAAATCAGTTCCAGTGATTCCTACACCAATTAGTGAGGAAGCTAATGATGATGATCATAAAGCTTCAGATCAAGTTACTACCGAACTTTGTAGATCTTCCAGATTAAGATCCGCACCAGAGTGGTACGATAATCCTATTCTGGAAGTCATGTTACTAGACCATGATGAACCTACGAACTATGAGGAAGCGATGATGAGCCCAGATTCCGCGAAATGGCTTGAGGCCATGAAATCTGAGATGGGATCCATGTATGAGAACAAAGTGTGGACTTTGGTGGAGTTGCCCGATGATCGGCAAGCCATATTGTATAAATGGATCTTCAAGAGGAAGACAGATGCTGATAGTAGTGTTACTATCTACAAAGCTCGACTTGTCGCAAAAGGGTTTTCGACAAGTTCAAGGTGTTGACTACAATGAGATTTTCTCAACTGTAGCGATGCTTAAGTCTGTCCGAATCATGTTAGCAATTGCCACATTTTATGAAATCTGGCAAATGGATGTCAAAACTGCATTCCTTAATGGTTTTCTTAATGAAGAGTTGTATATGATGCAACCAGAAGGTTTTGTCAATCCTAAAGGTACTAACAAAATGTGCAAGCTCCAGCGATCCATCTATGGACTGGTGCAAACATCTCAGAGTTGGAATATACGCTTTGATAAGTTAATCAAAGCATATAGTATTATACAGACTTGCGGTGAAGGCTGTATTTACAAGAAAGTGAGTGGGAGCTCTGTAGCATTTCTGATACTATATGTAGATGACATATTGTTGATCAGAAATGATATAGAATTTCTGGATAGCATAAAGGGATACTTGAATAAAAGTTTTTCAATGAAAGACCTCGGTGAAGCTGCTTACACATTGAGCATCAAGATCTATATAGATAGATCAAGACGCTTGATAAGATTTTTTCAATGAGCACATACCTTGATAAATTTTTGAAATAGTTCAAAATAGAACAATCAAAGAAAGAGTTCTTGCCTGTGATGCAAAGGTGTGAAGTTGAGTAAGACTCAAGACCCGACCATGGCAGAAAATAGAAAGAGAATGAAAAGTCATTCCCTATGCCTCAGTCATAGGTTCTATAAAGTATGCTATGCTATGAACCAGACCTATTGTATACCTTGCTCTGAGTTTGACAAATGAATACAATTTTGATCTAAGAGTAGATCACTGGACAGCGGTCAAGAATATCCTTAGTGAGGACTAAGGAGATGTTTCTCGATTATGGAGGTGATAAAAGAGCCCGTCGTAAAAAGTTACAACAATGCAAGCTTTTACACCAATCCAGATGACTCTAAGTCTCAATCTGGACACATATTGAAAATGGGAGCAATTAGCTAGAGTAGCTCCGTGCAGAGCATTGTGGACATAGAATATTCGTTAAATACATACGGCTCTGAATATGACAGACCCATTGACTAAACTTCTCTCACAAGCAAAACATGATCATACCTTAGTACTCTTTGGGTGCTAATCACATAGCGATGTGAACAAACCCTTTGGGTGTTGATCACATGATGATGTGAACTATGGGTATTAATCACATACAGATGTGAATATTGGTGTTAAATCACATGGCGATGTGAACTAGATTATTGACTCTAGTGCAAGTGGGAGACTGAAGGAAATATGCCCTAGAGGCAATAACAAAGTTATTATTTATTTCCTTATATCATGATAAATGTTTATTATTCATGCTAGAATTGTATTAACCGGAAACATAATACATGTGTGAATACATAGACAAACATAGTGTCACTAGTATGCCTCTACTTGACTAGCTCGTTTATCAAAGATGGTTATGTTTCCTAGTCATGGACAAAAGAGTTGTCATTTGATTAATGGGAACACATCATTAGGAGAATGATGTGATTGACATGACCCATTCCGTTAGCCTAGCACTTGATCGTTTAGTATATTGCTATTGCTTTCTTCATGACTTATACATGTTCCTGTAACTATGAGATTATGCAACTCCCGTTTACCGGAGGAACACTTTGGGTGCTACCAAACGTCACAACGTAACTGGGTGATTATAAAGGAGTACTACATGTGTCTCCAAAGGTACATGTTGGGTTGGTGTATTTCGAGATTAGGTTTTGTCACTCCGATCGTCGGAGAGGTATCTCTGGGGCCTCTCGGTAATGCACATCACTATAAGCCTTGCAAGCAATGTAGCTAATGAGTTAGTTACGGAATGATGCATTACATAACGAGTAAAGAGACTTGCCGGTAACGAGATTGAACTAGGTATTGGATACCGACGATCGAATCTCGAGCAAGTAACATACCGATGACAAAGGGAACAACGTATGTTGTTATGCGGTTTGACCGATAAAGATCTTCGTAGAATATGTAGGAGCCAATATGAGCATCCAGGTTCCGTTATTGGTTATTGACCGAGAATAGTTCTAGGTCATGTCTACATAGTTCTCGAACCCGTAGGGTCCGCACGCTTAACGTTACGATGATAGTTATATTATGAGTTTATGAGTTTTGATGTACCGAAGGAGTTCGGAGTCCCGGATGAGATCGGGGACATGACGAGGAGTCTCGAAATGGTCGAGACGTAAAGATCGATATATTGGACGACTATATTCGGAGTTCAAAAAGGTTCCGAGTGATTCGGGTATTTTTCGGAGTACCGGAGAGTTACGGGAATTCGCCGGGGAGTATATGGGCCTTATTGGGCTTTATGGGAAAGAGAGAGGAGAGGTTGGGCACCCCCCAAGTCCTAGTCCGAATTGGACTAGGGGGAGGGGCTGCACCCCCTCCTTCCTTCTCTTCTCTTCCCCCTTTCCTTGACTCCTACTCCTACTACTTGGAAGGACTCCTCCTTGGTGCGCCTCCTCCTAGGCCGGCCACCCCCTCCCTTGCTCCTTTATATACGGGGGCAGGGGGCACCCTAGAATACACAAGTTGATCTACGGATCGTTCCTTAGCCGTGTGTGGTGCCCCCCTCCACCATATTCCACCTCGGTCATATCGTCGCGGAGTTTAGGCGAAGCCCTGCGCCGGTGGAGCATCATCATCGTCACCACGCCGTCGTGCTGACGGAACTCATCCCCGACACTTTGCTGGATCGGAGTCCGGGGATCGTCATCGAGATGAACGTGTGCGGAACTCGGAGGTGCCGTACGTTCGGTACTTGGATCGGTCGGATCGTGAAGACGTACGACTACATCAACCGCGTTGTCATAACGCTTCCGCTTACGGTCTACGAGGGTACGTGGACAACACTCTCTCCTCTCGTTGCTATGCCATCACCATGATCTTGCGTGTACGTAGGAATTTTTTTGAAATTACTACGTTCCCCAACTACCACGTCGTCAGGGCCACCACCACCTACGATCTCTGGCATCGTATCCACGACTACTTCCTGGCGAATCGAGCGGCGCGTTACATGACGTTGAACCGGCAGTACCGCAACCTCAAGCAGGGGGATCTCTCCGTTGCTGAGTATGCTCGCCGCATGAAGCTTCTCACCGCCGGCCTAGCCGACATCGAGCATGCCGTCACTGAGGTGGATCTCACCACTCAGTTTCTTCACGGCATCGACAAACACCTCGACACCATCCGTGTCGTGCTTGGGGACACGGTGCCTCTGCCACCGTTCGAGACGGTTTTCTCCCGCCTGAAGCTCGCCGAGGAGAATCTTGCCCAGCGCGTGGCCGATGAGCCGGCCACGATCCTCGCCGTCACCGGGAGCGGCGGCCCCTCCAGCAGCTCTTCCGGATCTGGCGGCCACGGCTCTCACCCCGTCGACCGCATCGATCGCTCCAATGATCGGGGCCCCGCTTCTCCGGCCGGCCGCGGCCCTGGCAACCGCGCCGATGGTGGTGACCGCGGTGGATGCGGCCGTGGGCGCGGGTGCGGCCGCGGACGCGGTGATCATGGCGGGCGTGGTGCCGCCCCGCCTCTGTCCTACAATCCCTACATGGGGTTCTTCGCACCCTACAGGATGCCAATCCCGAACCCGCGCCCTGGATGGGTCCCCCCCAACGCCGCCGGTGTTCTCGGCCCGCGGCCCGGGTCTCATGCGCAGGCGTACCCGATGCAGCTCTCTGGCTACCACACGCCAACGCCGCCTGCACCACCTTCCTGGGATCACCTTGCCATGCTCCAGGCCACCTACAGCGCCAACGGCTTCTCCAACAGTGGCTCCGCTCCGCACAAGTGGTATCTCAACAGCGGCACCTTCTCCCACGTCACCGGCAACCCTGGTAACCTCGACCTCTCGAATTCTTCTTTAAAGCCTCGTTTCTCTAGTATTGTTGTTGGCAATGGCAAACACCTCCCCATTCAGGCCACCGGCTCGACCACCTTACCCCCCCCCCCACAATTTTCATCTCCGTGATGTTCTCTTTTCTCCACACGTAGTAACTAGCCTCATCTCAGTTCGCCAGTTCACCAAAGATAACTTATGCTCTATTGAATTTTTCCCTCTTGGCTTTGTTGTGAAGGATCTTTGCACCAGGAGGGTAATCATGATCTCCGCTAGCTCCGGCGATCTCTACCCATTCTTCGGCAATAACAGGCCTTGGAGTACAGCCCTCACCGCCACCACCTCCAGCGCCGACGTTTGGCACCGCCGGCTCGGCCACCCCAGCCCCCACGTTACTTCTTCGCTAGCAGCCCAAGATTTTCTTCCATCTTGTAATAAGAGTGCGCATACACCATGTAATGCTTGCCAACTTGGACGGCAGCTGCGCCTCCCTTTTCCTCATTCTCATAGTCGCACTTTTGCTCCTTTCGAGCTCATTCATTGTGATTTATGGACCAGCCCCGTTGTAAGCTTCTCCGGTTACAAATATTATCTGATTGTGCTTGATGATTACACCCACTTCTCATGGTCTTTTCCTCTTCAAAATAAGTCGGACACCTCCCTTACTCTCCAACGCTTTCTCTCTTATGTTCACACTCAATACAACGCGATCATCAAAGCGTTACAATGCGACAATGGGGGTGAGTTCATAAAATCCACACTCCGTGCATTCTTCTCCGTCAATGGCATATCCTATCGCTTCTCGTGCCCCCACACCTCACCCCAAAATGCAAGGCAGAACGTCTTCTTTGCACTACCAATGATATCATCCGCACTCTCCTCGTCCAAGCAAACCTCACTCCTCCATTTTGGGCAGAAGCTCTACACACGGCCACATATCTCCTCAACCGTCGCCCTTCTCGTGCCATTCACGATCACACACCATACTTTATGCTTCATGGCATTCACCCCACGTATGATCACTTACGCATTTTTGGGTGTCTCTGTTACCCCAACCTCTATGCCACCTCTCCACATAAGCTAGCCCCATGCTCCACCCGCTGCATATTTCTTGGCTATCCCCTCGAACACAAGGGGTACCGCTGCTACGACCTAACCCAACGCCGCGTCATCGTCTCCCGTCACGTAACTTTTGACGAGGAAATTTTTCCGTATGACTCGCCCACACCAACGCTCCCGTCCAGCCCCTCCACAGAAAATCCCGCCCCACCTGCGATCCGATCGCTGCCAGATTCGCCGCAGATCCGTCCCACCTGCCCACCTACCTCGGACCGGGGCCCATGCAATCCCCCGGATGGGACGCCCCCATGCAGCCCAATCCCGCATCGCCGCTCCTCCCCTAGTCCACCAACCTCCTCCACGTGCCACTCACCCGTCGGCTCGCCCCGGTCCCTCGACCCTGGCGCAACCCCACCACCACGCCCACGCGCTTCCTCGGGCCTCGCACCAGCCTCGCCTGCCGCGTCCGATTCCTTGGATCGGCCGCCCGATTCTCCTGCCCGCGGATCCTCCTTGGATCCCGCGCCTGCCAGCCCTGCCACTAACCCCACACCATCTACCTCTGATTCCGCGCCCGCCACTCCCGTGCAGCCACGTCTCCCACCGCGCGCCCAGCCCGTTCAGCCCCCACACAACTCACATAAAATGAAAACTCGCTCCAAATCTGGATTTTGCCAACCAAAGCGCCTTTTCCTCGCCACCAACGACTCCTCCACCATCTCGCCTATCCCTCCAACTTACCGCTCTGCCCTCAAAGACCCATATTGGCAACGTGCAATGCTAGATGAATATGATGCTTTACTTAAGAATTCTACGTGGTCTTTGGTTCCCAGACCTGCATGTGTTAATGTGGTGACAGGCAAGTGGATCTACCGCCACAAGTTCCATCCGGATGGCACATTGGTTCGGTACAAGGCACGTTGGGTTGTGCGAGGTTTTACCCAACGGGAGGGTGTCGACTACGACGAGACATTTAGTCCGGTTGTCAAGCCGGCCACAATTCGTGCCGTACTCAGCATTGCCACCACGAGCTCCTGGCCAATTCACCAACTTGACGTGAAGAACGCGTTCCTCCATGGCGATCTCAAGGAAACGGTGTACTGTGCTCAACCATCCGGCTTCGTGGATCCCTATCGGCCGGATCATGTGTGCCTCCTTCACAAATCACTCTATGGCTTGAAGCAAGCCCGCCGCACATGGTTTCACCGTTTCCGTTCTTTTCTCTTGTCACTTGGCTTCACCGCCTCCAAAAGTGACTCCTCACTCTTCATTCTCCATCATGGTGCCTCCCTCGCCTACCTTCTCGTGTATGTCGACGATATTATTCTCACCGCTAGTACACCACATACTCTCCACCATATCATCTCCTCTCTCAAACACGAGTTTTCTATGTCCGATCTCGGTGAACTACATCATTTTCTTGGCATCAACGTCACCCCCAACACCCACGGCTTGTTCTTGCGTCAACAATAATATGCCCTCGAGATTCTTGAACGTGCCAAGATGCTAAACTGCAAGCCAGTCTCCACTCCCATAGACACACAATCCAAGTTGTCTGCCCATGATGGTCGTCTCCTTGATAACCCCACCCAGTACCGTAGCCTCGCCGGCGCCCTTCAATACCTAACACTCACTCGGCCCGATCTCTCCTATGCGGTACAACAAGTGTGTCTATTCATGCATGCACCTCGTGATTCTCACATGCAACTCATCAAACGGATCATGCGATATCTCCGTGGCACCACACACTATGGCTTGCAACTGTACAAGTCCTCCTCCTTCGACCTTGTGGCCTACACCGATGCTGATTGGGCCGGCTGTCCGGACACGCGCAAGTCCACCTCCGGATTCTGTGTGTTCCTCGGCCATAACTTGCTGTCCTGGTCCTCTAAGCGGCAAGCCACTGTCTCTCGGTCTAGTGCCGAGGCTGAATACCGTGGCGTCGCAAATTGTGTTGCCGAGTCATGTTGGTTGCGCCAACTATTGCATGAGCTCCGCCACCCACCGTCTCATGCCACCATCGTCTATTGTGACAATGTGTCGGCCTCCTACATAGCCTCCAACCCTATACAGCACCAAAGGACCAAACACATCGAGATCGATCTTCATTTTGTCCGCGACCGAGTGGCTCTCGGTGACATTCGTGTTCTCCACGTCCCTTCCAGCTCCCAATTCGCGGATTTATTCACCAAGGGACTGTCTTCACAGGTCTTCCACGAGTTCCGATGCAGCCTCAACATCCTTCCACATGGAGTTCCAGATTATAGGGGGGGGGGGGTGTTAACGTGTATTGTACCTGTGTATGCATGTGTACTTGTATTCCTAGATTATAGGATCATAGAGCTAGCCCTGGCCTGCGTGCCACTTCCATCGGGCTTATGTAACTGCTCCAACGTGTGTATATATTGTACTCAGTGTGGATGAATCAATATACAGAGAGAACTAATCATTCCACTTGAAAGCTCAATTTGGTTCAGTGTTCTTAGTAAACGAACACGACATGAGTAACCTCATTCGTATATCTTAGTATGCTGTATAGTCACATGGTTTTAACATTGAACGCACGCGTATGCTAGGTTTAGGGGATTGTTGAATCGCTCGGCCACATCCATGGTACCGTCCTGTGGCAACGACATCCCAACGACTCAAGCACCCACATACGAAAAGGCTATAAGGACTCATCGACAAGCAGGTATGGCGAGTAACTCACACATCACTATCACCATCTCCAAAACATCAACACTTCCACGACCACACACAGAATAAGCCAACGGCGTACCATCATCAATCATTCATCAACATTCAGCGTCATCCATCATTAATTCCATCCGTAACCACGCCCAACGAACATGTTCCATCTCCACCCAAAATCTGTGCACGCGGAAAAACTACCAAAACATCCTTTCAGCAGCCTAGACATCCTCCGGTGAACCAGCGCATGCACGAGCAAATCACCAGTTATCTCTACCACTTACTCCTCACCGTTCCATCGATCCTACAGTACTTACCAATGTTCCTTTACTACCGTAAGTAACGAGTGACAGCAGCGAGACCGAAAAAAGAGAAATGTTCCTCTCCCAACACAGGGATCTATGCAGAGATGCGTCTGAACCTGTCACGTACGCCAGCTTCGTTGCGACGTTCGTATGTACGTAGTGTAATGTACCTCCTCGCCATCGGAACCGAGTGAGCCGAAACCTGTACTCTGTCAGTGTGACATGTGCAGGCCCGGGCAGGAGTTGCTGCGCTTGAGGACGGGCTCCCGGATGTGGCCGTCGTCCTCCAGGGAGACGGCGCGGAGGTTGGAGGGGTCGTCCAGGAGCATCTTGGCCACCAGGTAGCCCGCCACCGACCACGTCTGGAACTTGCGCGACTGCTTCCCGATGTACCGCCCCGTCTTGCCGTCGTAGTACTCGGGGAAGTCGTCCTTGGCCAGACGCGCCTCCATCAGCTCCACCGCGTTGCGGGCGATGTGGGGCCGCCCCAGCTTCACGCTCACCGCCACCAGGAGCCACAGCAGCACTGCACAACAGTTTGCGCGCGCCCCGAAAATGGGGAACAGAGATGTAAGCACATTGCCATATAGAAATGCAGTACATATATGGAAAGAAGATAATAATAATAATAGTAATACAATGCATGGGCACAGATCCAAGGAGCTAATACTGAATGAACATAGATGCGGCGATAAACAGCAGGGATGTGCATCAAACAACTGAAGCTGTTCACTATAAGATCTTCTATATGAGCTAAACTACCAATTTCCTATCCTATGAGGGTTATCTGATTTCAGGACATTCATATATACACCATGGACAGGTATAAAACCGAACAGAAAAGTAAAATACCACCACACAACACAGGTGTGCCCTCAAGTCCTGAACCAGTAAGTAGACTAACACTAACCACATGTATAAAGCAGAACAGCAAAGTGAATATACTAACTATCCTGCAAATATAAGTAAAAAGTGAATCCTAACAACTAACGCATGTGTGTCCTTAAGCCCAAAACAAGTAACCACTAGGGGGAAAAGGTAAAACAAATTCATGTGTTTTATGGGGGCATGATAGCGCAGGGTGTCATAATCAGATTCCTGGAAATACTGATACTGTACACAACCCTTTTCTGAATATAAATGCCTAAAAATTCACCATAATCAGATACTATGCTACTCCCTCCGTTCGGAATTACTCGTCCAAGAAATGAATGTATCTAGATGTATTTTAGTTGTAGATACATCCATTTTTGTGACAAGTAATTCCAAACGGAGGGAGTACATTCAAACACAATATGATTGCCACACAGGTAGAGTAAGAGCTACTGTGTCAAGACTGCAAATTAAACAAGGTTCACAAAGGAACCATCCATAAATCAATCCTTGACAGCTAAGCTTGACCGAAGAGCTAACTAAAACAGATCAATATTACTCCCAAGCCAGCACAATTTTTTTGAACTATAATGTGTTGTTAATCCAACTATTTTCAGACTTACCTGGCCATGACCCTCCATTGTGGTAGCTCCATCTGGTGTTCTTTGGGTCGCATCCAGTGACTATCTGCCATTCCTGGTTTTCCATTGCAGGGTAACAGATCTTCAGGGGCATCTCTCCAATAAGCTCTCCCCAGCGTTCCTCCACGAGATCCAATATTGCCTCAGCTTGTTCTCCAGTTGCCAAACATGACAGGATCGCAATGAAGTTGCCCAAGCAGAACCAGCGGAAGTCCATCCTTGCAGGACTGACATTTCCAATGAAGTAGCCACCACGGCTAGGCATGAAGTCAAATATCCAGTCAGGGATCGATTCAGGGATCACATTGAACTTGTTCAGAGCTGTCTGCGAGTACTCTTCAGTCTTGTAGCGATAGATTTCGTTGAGTCTTTGGAAGTCGAGCCAGTAGTAACTGCGCAGATGGTAGCTCAAAGCTTTGATCCTCTTTGTTATTTGGTACACAAAGTCGTCATTAGAGTCTTTCAGCAAACTCAAGGCGCATCTCAGAGCCATGAAGAAGAGTGCCTGGATTTCAAGCGGATAGCCATATATACCCTGCACGCATTTTAATTACTATAAGCAAGAGAAAATATGGCCATGAACAAATGCTTAAGATATACTCCCTCCGTTCCCAAATATTTGTCTTTCTAGAGATTTCAACAAGTGACTACATACGGAGCAAAATGAGTGAATCTACACTCTAAAATAAGTCTACATACATCCGTATGTTGTGTCCATTTGAAATGCCTAGAAAGACAAATATTTGGGAACGGAGGGAGTACATTCAGATAGTTCCCCATCCAAAGTTCATAAGATGATCCGTGCTATTTACTTGAACTTGTACAACATTATTATGCAATCTAAGGTGAACTTTGTTTCCAGTCCCAATCTCAATAAGAACCGTGATACGTGACTAAAACGAATCGCCTTATCCATTCAACACTTTGATTGATGGCATTCACTTATCTGAAAGTATGCTGTTCATAACTACACAATGCTCATACTTTCAAAACTACTGCATTATTGTGTAATGTATGATTCCTAATGTTCAGACTGATCACGTTTCAGATTCCTTATCTCATTCGTAATACATCATGCATCAGTGGTTTTTCCCTTAATCCTACATAGAATATCCTTATAAGCCTACATAGAATATCCTTATAAGCACTCACATAATCATAATGAGCTTAATGTAATTTCAATTTTGATCAAGAGTGCATTTGTAAGAATGTGCCTGGACAGTTACTTTGTAATAAAACTAATGGGATAAGGGGACAATTTCAGTTTTGATGGTAAGCACGCAGGCACAAGATATAATGTGAACCATAATAACAGAACACATTTCTTTAGTGGTGTGAGTGGCTTACCATTCTACGGTCTATCATGGAGCAACCATCAGCGCAAAGTAATGCTGGAGATGTATCAAACCCTTCAGAGAGCCACAGCTTGAGAATAAGGCGCATGGCCCTTTGGCAGTGAGGACTTTCAGCCAGAGAACTGTCCCTTGTATATTTTGTGTAAGCACGAAGAAGAAAAATCCACCATAGGCCAGAATCCACAGGAGCAACTCGCCCGATAGCAATTTCACCAAAATCAGCAAGCAGAGTTTCAGTCTTCTTCGTATGGTTGGAGTGGTGCACCTTGAAGCTTGCTGGCATCACACCCTGTCCAAGCTTAAAAAGATCAACCATCTTCTCTCTTGATTGAAGGCGAGCAGTCTCTACCAGGAAATTCTTCACTATCGTTGGTTCCCCTTTCATCAAGAAAGCCAAGGCACTAGGAACGAAATCCCTCATGAAAACCTGTTCCAGGATATGGCAAGAATTTCAGCACTGTTGATAATAATGTATGTAGGGTACAAGGAGATTTATAAGTTTTTTTCATGAGACACACAGTAGGTGCTTTACACAAGAGACAATAACTAAAAGCATCAATGTTCGCTATTCGAGAATTTTGCTCTAAAAAATACAGTAGAAGAGTAAGGGATGTTCATAACTACAAGAACGAAAGAAACAATGGTTCTACTGGGAAGGAAAAGGTAACCTGGTCATAGTTGAGTTCTGCCTGAGACTTGTCTATTGCAGCAAGAGTCCCAATTGGCTGACCTTTGAAGTAAACTATTGATTGCTTTAGGGCTTCCCAAGCAGCATCTGTGATTGTGTGCCTGTGCATTCCATTGCTGTCTGCAGTGAATTCTCCAGAAGGATCACATGAAGATATTGGTGTACAACCACCTTTAACGATCTCCGGGATTTGGGGCTGATGACAAAGTTGGAAACCACCATGCCCTATCTTAGATAAGATTGCTTGACTCACTTCAGCAGATCTGTGCCGTTCCATAGGCCACGCTTTTTTCTTCTGCTCCAGATTCAAGGAATCATTCTTGGTATCATCCGTCAGTTCTGTGACCTTACTCTGATGGGGAATTATTGGGGAGAGTACCATCTTTCTAGTTCAAAAGTTCTAAAACAGCAAAACCTCTGCTAATACAAAAAGGTAAACGCAAGTCAGATTTTATCCAAGACTGAGTTGAAATCATTTCGAAATTCAGAAAATCTATACTCCACGTAAAATAAAATACATTGCATTCTAACTGAAAAGGCAAGCATTCTGCCAGTAGCTCGTGCAACTTACAAGTGGAAATGGGTATATGTTTGGTGAAGGTTACCAATGACAAACTGAGATACCAGAACATGAACCAGAGATGAAAGCAGAGCAAAATAAAACCAACATGCACTGCATCTTTCTTACTTGAGAAGACACACAAACAAACTGCCATGTCGTTAAAATGTAAACCAACAACAAGAGGAACACATCATCTAATCCATAGAGAAAAGGCAATGACAGGAAGGGACTAACATTGGCAATTTACTCACATACTGCTAGCTGCTAGGAACAATAACTTTGGGCAATTGTCTGAAAACAAGATGGGCTATGGACAGCGCATAATTCTAATGTGAATGTGACACAAGCCAAGCCCTGTAAAATACTTCTCTCGTGTACAGCACTGAGACCAGTACTGGTTGTCCCTGCTCAGAATACTCAGGGACTTGAAATGCAAATCCAACAATCGCCTACTAAGGGGAGTATCAAAGCAAACTGATCAATCACCGCACTGCACAGGGACACAGCACAACATTACAAGCCGCTGATGTACTGTCTTACACCGACCACCACCAATCTCAAGCTCTTAACAAAAGCACGAAAACATCCACTATATCCTCCTCAACCCAATCAGCACAGATTAAACAATTACTATCACGGAGGCACAACATAATCATGATTCATCAACAAATTCGATCCTCTAAATGGAGAACCGTGAAACAGGATGGCACACCCCCTAATCGTACGCAGAACAGCACGCTGTAAATGGTGGCCAACCGCGGACGATCCGAACGCACCAGGACCAAAATCAGCGCAGCATTCCAGGCACTCTGCCACAAGAGCAGAGGCGCGGCCGTGCGCCAGGGCGACAGCCTCCGAAATCGAGCGCGACGCTACTACTCCATAAACGGATGACCTAGAGCGGAGCAGATCGGAAGACCTAGAACGCGAAAAAAATGGCCAGAACAGGGGAAGCACGAACCCGCGCGTGCGAAACCGCAAAACCCTCTCCCACCCCATAAACCTCGAGCGCAGCGAAACCGCGCGGTGAGAGAGACGGAGCGAGAGGGGAGCCCGATCGACGACGCGGCTCCGCCTCCGCCCGTCCCCCCGCCCGCGACGAGGCCTGCAGAGGCGGATCTAGACGGCGCGCGCGCGCCCGGAGGCCGCGGAGGCCGTCTCCCGGGCCGGATTTAAGCGGGAGAATCGCTGAGGGAAGGGACAAGCAGCCTCGTGCGCGCGTACCTCGGGGCCGACGGCCGAATGCTGCGGGCGGGCGGGCGGGCGGACGGGGCGGAGGCGGTGGAGGCGCGGCCGATGTCCCGACGGGGAGGAGGAGCGGGGCGGCGAGGCGTGGGAGGCGGGGTGTGTTGGGAGCCGGAGGGAGGGGGGGAAATGTGGGAGTGGGGGAGGCGTGTGGGTTTAGCGCCGCGCCTTTGTAGGGGGTAGGTCGGTGAGGGCTCGGGAGGAAGAAAGATGAAAGAGACTGGAGTAACTGTGGTAATTAATTTATCTCAACAAGAAAACTCTGGTAATTAGCTGTCACGTGCAAATTGTTTGTATCACCCGCGACTCATCCCCCCACAGCAACCTTTTACCGCTCCCGTCGCCCAACAAAGCCAGCTGGTCCATCGGATAGCTCGTTTCCCCTCTGAACTCCCTCTGCTTCATCCGTGTAGCGCGTCAAACATTACAAATTTTGATCATGTTTATTCATAGGCAAAAAATATGTACATTTAAAATGCCAAATGGATATCATTGGATACATCAATACTTTCATGTTGTATATGTTTGAAATTGTATATATAAATAGTTTTTTTCTATAAACTCGGTCAAAGTTTACTTAATTTGGTGCTGGAATTTTGTCTATTTTGGGCCTAGCCCAATAGCAGTTTCAGAAATTCCTAATAAATCCTAGAGGCCCACGCAGCCCATTCGTGCAAGGCAAGAGGTGGAACTAAAGTTTAGTCCAACATTGCTAGTTTAGAGAGGGTTGGACCTCTTTATAAGGGAGGCTCCTTCACCACCAGTATGAGCATGAGAACAAGAGGGACATCCACGCGCGCTCCTCCTCCGCCGCCCGCCGCGCCGCGGGTTGCGGGAATGAGCCGAGTCGATGTCTAAATTTTTGTCACGCACTACGGGTATACGAAAGGTCACTCGGGAGCTGAAAAGTTTTTGCTGTAGTGGATATTGAATAAGAACGCTGCACCCTTCGGCTGCTGTCTGTTCGTTTCGTCTCCCTCGTTCCCTTCAGCTCCCGGCGTTGCCCTCTCGCCTCCTTCTCTTGCGCCTATAAAAGGGAGGCCGCTCCTCTCAGCAAGACGCACCAGAACTACTTCTTCCTCTCCCCATCGGTTCCTGAGCACTGCGCTGCTGCTACGATCTTCCCCATCCTGGCTTGCGGCGTGCACCGCAGGTCGGGACAGTAGGCCTTCGAAACCGCACCTTTTGAGTCATGTACGGGAGAAGGGTGATAAGGTTTTTGGGGAGCGCTCTGCGCGACTACTGACTTCTTCGTCACGGCCGCCCCGGACTCCGACGACTACTTCCCCGACGACGACAACCTTCTTGACGACATGGAGGACACCGACCCCAAGTCCAGTGCCTCTGCTCCTGCTGCCGTCTCGTACGTGTTCTTATCTTTCCCATTACAAGTTCTGCAACAGTTCATTGTTCTAGTGTTTGCCCTAGACATGTTAGGCTCTACTGCATATATGCATCTTGATCTACTGTCTGCTCTAGAGATCATCGGTTCTAGCTCATATATGCAGATATTAGTTACCTTCTCTTTGTCAAATCGCATGGCTTGTTTTATCACTGCTATACTAGTCATGCATTATCTAGTATTTCTGTTAATAAAATCATTTGGTAAATTGCTCATGTTTCCAACAATCCAAAAACCTTATTATAGGCAATTTACCTCAAGTGGTTTTGCTGCTTCCATGAGACCTCCTATGTTTGAGGGTATCCACTATAAGAGGTGACGCGTGAGAGCAGTCTTATGGTTTCAAACCATGAGTTGCTATGACGCCACTCTTGGCAAACCTGAAGGAGAGCAAGATGCCCAACAGGCACAAGCTTTTTAGAAAATGGATACCTTGTTTAAGGCTGCTCTCTTGAGTGTTCTTGGTGAGAACATAGTTGATGCTTATGCGTCAATTGACAATGGAAAAGATATGTGGGACGCACTCGAGGCCAAGTTTGGGGTCTCGGATGCCGGCACTGAGCTGTACATCATGGAGCAATTCTATGATTACAGGATGACTGAAGAGCACTTCGTGGTTGAGCAGGCTCATGAGATACAGTCATTTGCTAGAGAACTTGAGCACTTCAATTGCATGCTACCGGACAAGTTTGTTGCCGGGGGTATCATCACTAAGCTTCCTCCTTCATGGAGGAACTTTGCTACCTTACTGAAGCATAAGAGACAGGAGTTTTCCGTTCCGGATCTCATTGGTACTCTTGATGTGGAAGAAAAGGCGAGAGCAAAGGACACACGTGCTCGAGGTATTGAGGGAGGATCTAGTGCCAATCTGGTCCAGAAGAAAAACTTCCAGTCCCACAAGTTCAAGAACAAGGGCAAGCTTGATGGTAAAGCAAAGTTTGATGGGAAGAACAAGGCTGTACAACACACGAACTTCAAGAAGAAGAGTGACAAGAAGAAAGGTGTTTTTCATGTGTGTGGAGATCCTGATCATTGGGCTCCTAGCTGTCCTAATCGCTATGACAAGCGTCATCCTGGGAAAGGCGGCAAGACCGCTAATGTTGTCATTGGAGACACTGACATGAAGGATGTTGGGTATGGTATATTTCCCACTATTCTTTCAGTATGTCATTCTCCTGATTGGTTGATTGACACGGGTGCTAATGTGCATGTATGCGGTGATATTTCCATGTTTTCGTCTTATCAGACCGCAGGGACTTCGACCGTGCTGATGGGCAACGGTTCAAGTGCTTTTGTTCGTGGTGTTGGCACGGTCGATCTGAAGTTTACTTCGGGGAAGATCGTGCGGCTGAAGAACGTGCATTATGTCCCCTCCGTCAATAAAAATCTTGTTAGCGGATCTCTTCTGTGTAGAGATGGCTATAAGCTTGTCTTTGAGTCGAATAAATTTGTAATATCCAAGTATGGAACCTTTGTTGGTAAAGGCTATGAGTCAGGAGGCCTATTTCGTTTATCCTTATCAGACGTTTGCAATAAAGTTGTTAATCATATTTTCAACAATAGTGAATCAAATGTGTGGCATATACGTCTTTGTCATGTTAACTTTGGTTGCATGTCGCGACTAGCGAAGTTGAACTTAATCCCTAGTTTCACCACTGTCAAGGGATCTAAGTGTCAAGTGTGTGTGCAAGCTAAGCAACCTCGTAAGTCTCACGTGACTGCGGAGACGAGAAATCTTGCACCACTAGAACTTATACATTCAGATCTATGTGAAATGAATGGTGTTTTGACAAAAGGTGGAAAGAAATATTTCATGATGTTAATTGACGACTCCACTAGATACTGCCGTGTGTATCTTCTGAAATCTAAGGATGAGGCTTTGAACTTTTTAAAGATCTATAAAGCTGAAGTGGAAAACCAACTTGATCGAAAAATCAAGAGGCTTAGGTCCGACCGTCGTGGAGAGTATTTTTCCAATGAATTTGATGCTTTTTGTGTGGAACATGGTATAATCCATGAGATGACGCCTCCATACTCACCTCAGTCAAATGGGGTGGCCAAAAGAAAGAACCGTACTCTAACTGATTTGGTTAACGCCATGTTAGACACATCGGGTCTCTCCAAGGCATGGTGGGGGGAGGCGATATTGACATCATGTCATGTCCTAAATCGAGTCCCCACAAAGAACAAAGAGATAACTCCATTCGAGGAATGGGAGAAGAAAAGGTTAAAACTCTCTTATCTGCGAACATGGGGTTGTTTGGCGAAAGTCAATGTTCCAATTCCAAAGAAGCGGAAGCTTGGACCAAAGACTGTGGATTGTGTTTTCCTAGGATATGCTTTTCATAGCATTGGCTATAGATTCTTGGTTGTAAAATCTGAGGTACCTGACATGCATGTCGGTACGATCATGGAGTCGAATGATGCGACTTTCTTTGAAGATATCTTTCCCATGAAGGATATGGCTACCTCATCTAATCAGGAGATGCCTAGTCCATCGAATCAGGAACCAGTTACAATTACTGAACCTTCCATTTCGATGGAACACTTTGAAAGTCCTGTGGAGGAGAACAACGAAGTTCCTACTAGGAGCAAGAGACAAAGGACTGCAAAGTTCTTTGGTGATGATTTTCTTGTGTATCTCATAGATGACACTCCTAGTTCTATTTCAGAGGCCTATGCATCTGAAGATGCTGACTACTGGAAGGAAGCGGTTCGTAGCGAGATGGATTCCATCTTGGCGAATGAAACTTGGGAGATAACTGATCGTCCTTATGGGTGCAAACCTATAGGATGCAAATGGGTATTCAAGAAGAAGCTTAGGCCAAATGGCACTATCGAAAAGTACAAGGCTCGGCTCGTGGCTAAGGGTTATACCCAAAAGGAAGGTGAAGACTTCTTTGATACTTACTCACCTGTGGCTCGACTGACCACTATTCGAGTTCTACTTTCACTAGCTGCCTCACATGGTCTTCTCGTTCATCAAATGGATGTTAAGACTGCTTTCCTAAATGGAGAGTTGGATGAGGAAATTTATATGGCACAACCAGATGGGTTTGTAATAGATGGTCAGGAAGGGAAAGTGTGCAAGTTGCTGAAGTCTTTGTATGGACTCAAGCAAGCACCCAAACTGTGGCATGAGAAGTTCGAAAGAACTTTAACAGCTGCAGGCTTTGTTGTGAACGAAGCTGACAAATGTGTGTACTATCGCCATGGTGGGGGCGAGGGAGTTATGCTTAGCTTGTATGTTGATAACATACTGATTTTCGGAACAAATCTGAATGTTATTAAGGAGGTCAAGGATTTCCTATCTCGCTGTTTTGAGATGAAGGATTTAGGAGTGGCTGATGTCATTCTGAACATCAAGTTGTTGAGAGATGATGATGGTGGGATTACATTGCTTCAATCTCACTATGTGGAAAAGATCTTGAGTCGCTTTGGCTATAGTGACTGCAAGCCCTCTCCAACACCATATGATGCTAGCGTACTGCTTCGAAAGAATCGAAGAATTGCTAGAGATCAATTGAAGTATTCTCAGATTGTTGGCTCGCTTATGTACTTAGCCAGTGCTACAAGACCTGACATCTCTTTTGCTGTTAGCAAACTGAGTCGGTTTGTCTCAAAACCAGGAGATGTGCATTGGAAAGCTCTAGAGAGAGTTTTGCGTTATTTGAAAGGCACTACGAATTATGGAATTCACTACACTGGGCACCCAAAGGTGCTTGAAGGGTATAGTGACTCAAACTGGATCTCAGATGCTGATGAGATAAAGGCCACGAGCGGATATGTATTCACTCATGGAGGTGGCGCTGTTTCTTGGAAGTCTTGCAAGCAGACCATCTTAACGAGGTCAACAATGGAAGCAGAACTCACAGCACTAGATACAGCTACAATCGAAGCAGATTGGCTTTGCCGGCTCTTGAATGACTTGCCGGTTGTTGAGAAACCTCTACCGGGTATCCTTATGAACTGCGACAATCAAACTGTGATCACGAAAGTGAACAGCTCTAAGGATAACATGAAGTCATCAAGACACGTTCAGAGAAGGTTAAAGTCTGTCAGAAAAATGAGAAACTCCGGAGTTATTGCATTGGATTATATCCAAACGTCTAAAAATCTGGCAAATCCTTTCACTAAGGGTCTATCATGTAATGTGATAGATAATGCCTCGAGGGAGATGGGTATGAGACCCACAATATGAGTTGTTCACAGTGGTAACCTATTCTTTGTGATCGGAGATCCCGTGAATTAGATGTGGAAGACAAGATGTTGGTCAACTGGGAGGAGAGTACCCTTACTGTCAAAAATACCACTCCATGAAGATGCAATAGTCTCCTAATCTGCATGGCAGGTTGATGTATATCTTAATGTGTTCTAAGTGGCTCTTTGAAGCAGAGATGTTGTCCTGCAGAACATCTTTTGAAGAATGCACCTATCTGAGTCTGATTGTTAAACGTCGCAATCTATGAGAGTAGGGTTCTATCTAGTAAACTCATGAAAGGTCTCGGAGTATGACGCATAAGCTCCACCCGCGGGGAAGACCCACGGTAGCCACGCATCGGTCAAGGCTTTATGTGAAGCTAGATTCGCAGAAAACTTACAGTTCAAGGCCCAGTCCACTGTTCAAGTTGCTTACTAGTGTAACATAGAGTTCTAGGTGGAAGTTCAACTTAACCGTCTCCACTGCAATACCGGTATAAAAAACAGTGTTTTGGAACCAAAGGCAAATTTTGTGTGCCTTTGGGATCTGGTGGGGGATTGCTGGAATTTTGTCTATTTTGGGCCTAGCCCAATAGCAGTTTCAGAAATTCCTAATAAATCCTAGAGGCCCACGCAGCCCATTCGTGCAAGGCAAGAGGTGGAACTAAAGTTTAGTTCCACATTGCTAGTTTAGAGAGGGTTGGACCTCTTTATAAAGGAGGCTCCTTCACCACTAGTATGAGCATGAGAACAAGAGGGACATCCATGTGCGCTCCTCCTCCGTCACCCGCCTCACCACGCCACGCCACGCCTCATCACGACGCGCCACGGGTTGCAGGAATGAGCCGAGCCGATGTCTAAATTTTTGCCACGCACTACGGGTATACGAAAGGTCACTCAGGAGCTGAAAAGTTTTTGCTGTAGTGGATTTTGAATACGAACGCCGCTGAAAGTGCAACTATCTCTAGGTGGTTTTGGTAATTCATAACAACATATAGCTCATTGAGCTAATGCTATTCCAAGACTATTATTTCAGGAAAGCTCAATGAATGGCATGGGATGGATGATGAAAGTGGATCCCTCAAAATATTAAGGACAAAGGATTGGCCAAGATCAAAAGTTCAAGACTCCTCATTTTACATTTTAGTGATCCAAGATCACATTGAGTCTATAGGAAAAGCCAATACTATCAAGGAGGGATGAGGTGTTGCTTAATGAGCCTCTTGCTTCAAGTGCTTAGTGATATGCTCCAAAAACCCTCAACTACTTTCTCACATCCACATATGACCTAAACCCAAAGTCAAACTCGGCCATATCGATTCTTTCTATCCGGCGCCACCGAGTTCAAATGTCATAGCCACTGCCACAAACCCTAGGCAAATCGGTCTCACTGATAGGGATCTCGGCCTCACCGATATGGGATTGTAATCTCTCTGTTTCCCTTTGTAACGTTTCGGTCTAACCGAAGTGAGCGATCGGTCCCACCGAGATTGCAATGTAAACTCCCTGTTTCCCTTTCGTAACATTTCGGTCTCACCGAAATGAGCGAATCGGTCCCACCGAGTTTACCTGACCAACTCTCTGGTTAGCTTATTACCAAAATCGGTCTCACCGCGTTTGTGTAATTGGTCTCACCGAGATTACATTATGCCCTAACTATATCGGTCCTACCGAGTTGCATGTCGGTCACACCGAAAATCCTAATGGTCACTAGATTTGCTGAATCGGTCCGACCGAGTTTACCAATTCGGTCCCACCGAGTTTGGCAAGTTGTGTGTAACGGTTAGATTTTGTGTGGAGGCTATATATACCCCTCCACCTCCTCTTCATTCATGGAGAGAGCCATCAGAACAAACCTACACTTCCAACTTACCATTTCTGAGAGAGAACCACCTACTCATGTGTTGAGGCCAAGATATTCCATTCCTACCATATGAATCTTGATCTCTAGCCTTCCCCAAGTTGCTTTTGTTGGAAATATGCCCTAGAGGCAATAATAAAAAGGTTATTATTATATTTCTTTATTCATGATAATTGTCTATTGTTCATGCTATAATCGTATTATCCGGAAATCGTAATACGTGTGTGAATACATAGACCACAACAAGTCCCTAGTAAGCCTCTAGTTGACTAGCTCGTTGATCAACAAATAGTCATGGTTTCCTGACTATGGACATTGGATGTCATTGATAACGGGATCACATCATTAGGAGAATGATGTGATGGACAAGACCCAATCCTAAGCATAGCACAAAGATCGTGTAGTTCGTTTCGCTAGAGCTTTTCCAAATGTCAAGTATCATTTTCTTAGACCATGAGATTGTGCAACTCCCGGATACCGTAGGAGTGCTTTGGGTGTGCCAAACGTCACAACGTAACTGGGTGGCTATAAAGGTGCACTACGGGTATCTCCGAAAGTGTATGTTGGGTTGGCACGAATCGAGACTGGGATTTGTCACTCCGTATGACGGAGAGGTATCTCTGGGCCCACTCGGTAATGCATCATAATAATGAGCTCAATGTGACCAAGTGTCTGGTCACGGGATCATGCATTACGGTATGAGTAAAGTGACTTGCCAGTGACGAGACTGAACGAGGTATTGGGATACCGACGATCGAGTCTCGGGCAAGTAACATACCAATTGACAAAGGGAATTGTATACGGGATTGATTGAATCCTCGACATCGTGGTTCATCCGATGAGATCATCAAGGAGCATGTGGGAGCCAACATGGGTATCCAGATCCCGCTGTTGGTTATTGACCGGAGAGGCGTCTTGGTCATGTCTGCATGTCTCCCGAACCCGTAGGGTCTACACACTTAAGGTTCGGTGACGCTAGGGTTGTAGGGATATGAATATGAAGTAACCCGAAATTGTTCGGAGTCCCAGATGAGATCCTGGACGTCACGAGGAGTTCCGGAATGGTCCGGAGGTGAAGAATTATATATAGGAAGTGCAGTTTCGGCCATCGGGAAAGTTTCGGGGGTCACCGGTATTATACCGGGACCACCGGAAGGGTCCCGGGGGTCCACCGGCTGGGGCCACCTATCCCGGAGGGCCCCGTGGGCTGAAGTGGGGAGGGGACCAGCCCCTGGTGGGCTGGTGCGCCCCCCTTGGGCCCCCCCGCGCCTAGGGTTGGAAACCCTACGGTGGGGGGGCGCCTCCACTTGCCTTGGGGGGCAAGCCTCCCCCCTGGCCGCCGCCCCCCCTTGGAGATCCCATCTCCAGGGCCGGCGCCCCCCTGGGGACCCTATATAAAGAGGGGGGAGGGAGGGCAGCCGCATCCTTGCACTTGGCGCCTCCCTTCCTCCTTGCTACACCTCTCCCTCCCGCAGACGCTTGGCGAAGCCCTGCCGGGATCCTTGCTGCATCCACCACCACGCCGTCGTGCTGCTGGATCTTCATCAACCTCTCCTTCCCCCTTGCTGGATCAAGAAGGAGGAGATGTCACGCTGACCGTACGTGTGTTGAATGCGGAGGTGCCGTCCGTTCGGTGCTAGGATCTCCGGTGATTTGGATCACGATGAGTACGACTCCCTCAACCCCGTTCTCTTGAACGCTTCCGCTTGTGATCTACAAGGGTATGTAGATGCACTCCTCTCTCTCGTTGCTGGATGAACTCCTAGATTGATCTTGGTGAACGTAGGAATTTTTTTATTTTATGCAACGTTCTCCAACAGTGGCATCATGAGCTAGGTTTATGCGTAGTTCTCTTTGCACGAGTAGAACACAATTTGTTGTGGGCGTAGATGTTGTCAACTTTCTTGCCACTACTAGTCTTATTTTGCTTTAGCGGTATTGTGGGATGAAGCGGCCCGGACCGACCTTACACGTACGCTTACGTGAGACAGGTTCCACCAACTAACATGCACTAGTTGCATAAGGTGGCTAGCGGGTGTCTGTCTCTCGCTCCCACTTTAGTTGGAGCGGATTCGATGAAAAGGGTCCTTATGAAGGGTAAATAGAAGTTGGCAAATCACGTTGTGGCTTTAACGTAGGTAAGAAAACGTTCTTGCTAGATCACCTATAGAAGCCACGTAAAAAACTTGCAACAACAATTAGAGGATGTCTAACTTGTTTTTGCAGCAAGTGTTTTTGTGATGTGATATGGCCAAAGGATGTGATGAATGATATATGTGATGTATGAGATGATCATGTTCTTGTAATAGGAATCACGACTTGCATGCCGATGAGTATGACAACTGGCAGGAGCCATAGGAGTTGTCTTTATTTTTTGTTTGACCTGCGTGTCATTGAAGAACGCCATGTAAATTACTTTACTTTATTGCTAAATGCGCTAGCCATAGAAGTAGAAGTAGTCATTGGCGTGACAACTTCATGAAGACACGATGATGGAGATCATGATGATGGAGATCATGGTGTCATGCCGGTGACGAAGATGATCTTGGCGCCCCAAAGATGGAGATCAAAGGAGCAATATGATATTGGCCATATCATGTCACTATTTGATTGCATGTGATGTTTATCATGTTTTTCATCTTGTTTACTTAGACCGACGGTAGCAAATAAGATGATCCCTCATAATAATTTCAAGAAAAGTGTTCCCCCTAACTATGCACCGTTGCGAAGGTTCGTTGTTTCGAAGCACCACGTGATGATCGGGTGTGATAGATCCTAACGTTCGAATACAACGGGTGTAAGCCAGATTTACACATGCAATACACTTAGGTTGACTTGACGAGCCTAGCATGTACAAACATGGCCTCGGAACACGGAAGACCAAAAGGTCGAACATGAGTCGTATAGAAGATACGATCAATATGAAGATGTTCACCGATGATGACTAGTCTGTCTCACATGATGATCGGACACGGCCTAGTTGACTCGGATCATGGATCACTTAGATGACTAGAGGGATGTCTATCTGAGTGGGAGTTCATTATTTGATTAGATGAACTTAATTATCATGAACTTAGTCTAAAATCTTTGCAATATGTCTTGTAGATCAAATGGCCCACGCTAATGTTGCCCTCAACTTCAACGCGTTCCTAGAGAAAACCAAACTGAAAGACGATGGCAGCAACTATACGAACTAGGTCCGGAACTTGAGGATCATCCTCATAGCTGCCAAGAAAGCATATGTGCTAGATGCACCGCTAGGTGAAGCACCCGTTTTCCCAGCAACTCAAGACATTATGAACGCCTGGCAGTCGCGTAGTGATGATTACTCCCTGGTTCAGTGCGGCATGCTTTACAGCTTAGAACCGGGGCTCCAAAAGCGTTTTGAGCAGCACGGAGCATATGAGATGTTCCAAGAGCTGAAAATGGTTTTCCAAGCTCACGCCCGGGTCGAGAGATATGAAGTCTCCGACAAGTTCTACAGTTGTAAGACGGAGGAGAATGGTTCTGTCAGCGAGCACATACTCAAAATGTCTGGGTTGCACAACCGCTTATCTCAACCGGGAGTTAATCTCCCGGATGACGCGGTGGTCGACAGAATCCTCCAGTCGCTCCCACCAAGCTACAAGAGCTTTGTGATGAACTTCAATATGCAGGGGATGGAAAAGACCATTCCTGAGGTATATTCAATGCTGAAATCAGCGGAGGTGGAGATCAAAAAGGAACATCAAGTGTTGATGGTGAATAAAACCACTAAGTTCAAGAAGGGCAAGGGTAAGAAGAACTTCAAGAAGGACGGCAAGGAAGTTGCCGCGCCTGGTAAGCCAGTTGCCAGGAAGAAGTCAAGCAATGGACCCAAGCCTGAGAATGAGTGTTTTTATTGCATGGGAAGCGGACACTAGAAGCGGAACTGCCCCAAGTACTTAGCAGACAAGAAGGCCGGCAAAACCAAAGGTATATGTGATATACATGTAATTGATGTGTACCTTACCAGTGCTCGTAGTAGCTCCTAGGTATTTGATACCGGTGCGGTTGCTCATATTTGTATCTCAAAACAGGAGCTGCGGAATAAGCGGAGACTGGCGAAGGACGAGGTGACGATGCGCGTCAGGAATGGTTCCAAGGTCGATGTGATCGCCGTCGGCACGCTACCTCTACATTTACCTACGGGATTAGTTTTGAACCTCAATAGTTGTTATTTTGTACCAGCTTTGAGCATGAACATTGTATCAGGATCTCGTTTAATTCGAGATGGCTACTCATTTAAATACGAGAATAATGGTTGTTCTATTTATATGAGTGATATGTTTTATGGTCATGCCCCGCTGGTGAATGGTTTATTCTTAATGAATCTCGAGCGTAATGTTACACATAATCATAGTGTGAATACTAAAAGATGTAAAGTTGATAACGATAGTCCCACATACTTGTGGCACTGCCGCCTTGGTCACATTGGTTTCAAGCGCATGAAGAAGCTCCATGCTGATGGACTTTTAGAGTCTCTAGATTATGAATCGTTTGACACATGCGAGCCATGCCTCATGGGCAAGATGACCAAGACTCCGTTCTCCGGAATAATGGAGCGAGCAACCAACTTATTGGAAATCATACACACTGATGTGTGCGGTTCAATGAGTGTTGAGGCTCGCGGAGGATATCATTATGTTCTCACTCTCACTGATGACTTGAGTAGATATGGGTATGTCTACTTGATGAAACACAAGTCTGAGACCTTTGAAAAGTTCAAGGAATTTCAGAATGAGGTAGAGAATCAACGTGACCGAAAGATAAAGTTCTTACGATCAGATCGTGGGGGTGAATATTTAAGTCACGAATTTGGTACACACTTAAGGAAATGTGGAATCGTTTCACAACTCACGCCGCCTGGAACACCTCAGTGAAATGGTGTGTCTGAACGTCGTAATCGCACTCTATTGGATATGGTGCGATCTATGATGTCACTTACCGATTTACCGCTATCGTTTTGGGGATACGCTCTAGAGACAGCTACATTCACTTTAAATAGGGCACCGTCTAAATCCGTTGAGACGACACCGTATGAATTATGGTTTGGGAAGAAACCTAAGCTGTCATTTCTAAAAGTTTGGGGATGTGATGCTTATGTCAAGAAACTTCAACCTGAGAAGCTCGAACCCAAGTCGGAAAAATGCGTCTTCATAGGATACCCTAAGGAAACCATTGGGTATACTTTCTACTTAAGATCCGAGGGCAAGATCTTTGTTGCCAAGAACGGGTCCTTTCTGGAGAAAGAGTTTCTCTCGAAAGAATTAAGTGGGAGGAAAGTGGAACTTGATGAAGTACTACCTCTTGAACCGGTGAGTAGTGTCGTGGTTCTAAGTCTGACAGTAGAATGGGGGGTAGGTATGGAGAGGCAAGATCTTAGCTATGGAGCAGTTGTATACGCAAGGGATGTACGAGTTCAGGCCCTTCTCGGAGGAAGTAACAGCCCTACGTCTCAGAGCCTAGAGGCGGTCGACTGGATTATATGCGTATGAATTACAGGGGTGCGAACCCTTTACACTAAGGAGGGGGGTGGCTTATATAGTGTCTGCCGGACCCCTCCGGCCCTTAGTTATGCAGGGTTTAAAGTACATAAAGATGGGAGTTACTGGTAACGACTTACATAAAGTGTCATCATGACCATAAAGGCTATTTAGTTAAAGACCATTGGGATGCAGAGTGGCTCTTGATCTCCTGGCGGTCGAGTGAATCTTCATGGTCGAGTGCCTTCGAGTCTGTCGAGTGGAATCCCTCTTGGTCGACTAGACGGCAGTTTCTTCTGAAGGTGTCCTTGGGGAGGGTACTTTGGCCAGGTCCGTGACCCTACCCTAGGTACATGACTTCATCATTAGCCCCCGAATGGATCGAGGTTTGAGTGAGGAAGGAGTTGATAATCTTTCCGACCCGGTTTTGTGTTCTGAACGCGTCTCATCTTGGACCAATAAGTCTTTGCAACGATGGCAGCAACTTTTCTTTCAGTCGCCTTGATCCATTCTTTTCTTCTGTCGAGTGAACTTTTGAACTCAGTGATCTTCCGAGCGACGAATCGCAGGAAATCTTGTCGTCTGATAGATTGATCTGTCGTTGGCGGATTTTACGGGATCCGAATTTTGGGAAGCGCGCGAAGCGGGGCGGCCCGCTGTACTCGAATGGGATAGGGCGTGGACGCCTCGATTTCCGCACCACCTTTTTTGCCACGTATCGTGCGTGCGCGACTGTTTCGGGATGTGATAGGATCGCCCGGGCCTACTTGTCAGCCACTCGGAAGCGGCTTTATATAATGCGCCGGGCGGGGGTTTTTGAACAGTGCCCTCTCATTCTTCTTCTCCGCCCTCTTCGTCTCTGCCCGCTCTGCCTGTTCTCGCCTCCGCCCACCCACTCTTCACGTGCCCCGCCGGCGACCATGGTGAAGGAGAAGACTGTGGCTTTAGAGCGCGCAAAGAAGGCGACGGCGACGGGGAAGGCGAAGGGGAGACCGTCCAGTCGGGGCGGATCTTCATCGAGGTCTCGCCTGCCGCAAGGTTAGGTCCAAGGTGATTGGATACGCTCGACCATCACCGAGGCGGATCTCAATGATCTGGCCAATGAGGGTCTGATCCTCCACGGGTCGGCCAGGCTCCCGGGGTCCGAGTGGCAACCGCAGCCGCAGGAGGGTGAGTGTGTTCTCCTAGCCACCCATGTAGATCGAGGGTTTTCTCTGCCGCCGAGTGTTTTCTTCCGAGGGTTTCTGAACTTTTTTGGGGCGCAACTCCACCATTTCACCCCCAATTCCATCGCCTATCTTGCTGCTTTCGTGTCTATGTGCGAGAACTTCCTGGGTTGTTGACCACACTGGGGTCTCTTTAAGCACATATTCACTTGTCGCTCACAGACAGTGAAAAAGGCGAGTCCTAACGATGATAGGACTAGGGTTATCCAGATATTCGGGGGTCTAGGGATTCAGATGAGGAGTAAGAGCACTTTCCCGGCCATGACCCTTCCTGAGTCGGTCAGAGGGTGGCAGTCGACTTGATTCTACTGCCGAGACGAGTCGACGCCAGGGCAGTCGACCGGTCTCCCTCCGTTCTCCATGGACCGAGTGAACAAACCCTCTTCTCTGAAGGTGCTCCCTGAGGAGAAACCTCAAGTAAGAATGTTGATGGAGCGTGTAGTCCAGCTTGTTCGAGACGGAGTGACGGGCATGGATCTTCTGGAGGTCTTCTTGAGACGGCGTATCCAACCGCTTCAGTATCGAGGCCATCCGATGTGGCTGTACTGTGGAACCGAAGACACCACTCGGGTTCATCCAGAGGCAGTCGACGACGCCACACTGGAGAGGTGGGTGGCCGCGATCACAGGGAACAAGGACAACCCGCGGAGGGCAAGGAGGATCCCACCACTCGACCATTCCTACACGCCGGACATGGTATGACCACTTATCTCCGATTGTAATCTTGCTTCATTCATTCTGCTTTGCTGCGAATCGGTCGACTGACTAACCTTTGTTTTGTTTTGTTGTCTGTCTGGCTACCACTGAGTTGTACTCAATGCCTAATGGAGCGCAAACACCGACTGAGGAGGAGGAAGGCAGTGGGGGCGAAAGCCCGGAGGAGTGGGAATCGAATGCTAACGATGATGACGATGGTGATGACTCTGGTGAGGAGGAAGAGGAGGAGGAGGAGGAAGTTGTACCCCCCCCCCCCGCTCGGAGAGACGCTCAAAGCTTGTCCATGATCCCGCGGTCGAGCGCGGCAAGGGGGTTGCAACCGTCACCCAATCGACCAAACACCCTCGGACCACTTCTCCGGCACCGACTGAAAAAGCTCCGAAGCAATCTCGAGTGGTGCCGCCGAAGCCAGCGAAAGTCTTGTCGAAGATGAAGATGGTGATCCCCACAATCTCAGGGTAATGTTGCAACTTGAGTTTTCTTGTTCCATGATCTTGTTCTTGGTCGACCCATGAGCCAACTGATTGACTTATGGGACTGCAGCGCTGCTACTTCTGATACCTCGGCCAGGGCCGAAGACCACGAGATGGAGGATGCTGTTACTTCAAGACCTGGTATGACTCCGGTAGTTCTGTCCTTAGTCGATTGACTTCTTGTCTCTAATTTTGATTGGTTTCTGCAGCTTCGTTTAACGTCGTTATTGACCTTCCTGATGATGATGATGAGGAGCCCCTGAGGCAGAGGAAGAGCAGGAAAGCGTCTGCTGGCAAGGCGACTCGAGACGTGCCAGCACCCGAGACGTTGATCGTGGAGGGAGACAACGTCACTCGGCCTTCCGTGTCTTTTGCGGTGCCGTTGACAAGTGCTCGCCCTTCATCGTTGAGTGCGGCGCAACCTTCACTTTTCTCAACCCACCACGTCCCAGAAGACCAAGCTAGCGCTGCTAAAGAAGCAATACGCCAGGCGGGGGTCATGATGGAGCAAGTGAAGGCGATCCGAGAAGCCAGCCAAGCAGCCTATGACGCCAGTTCGGCTCTCCAGAGTAATGTTCAGGTCAGTCGGTCACTGCCTGTTCTGTTAGGATATGATATCTAAAAAATCCTTCTTTCTGAAATTCCTAGAGTTTGTCCTACGCCCACTGGGTGTGTCGATTGAAATACCAGGTTAGTGGGGGCACACTGAGTGCACCCACTGGGTGTAGTCCCCAAGGCTATGGTCGACTGCTGGCAGTCGACTATAGTCTTTATGTCTTAAGTTTATTTTTTACTCGACTAGGTCGAATGGGTTCATAGACCGGTGGGGGCACGCTGAGTGCACCCACTGGGTGTAGTCCTCGAGACTGTGGTCGACTGCTGGCAGTTGACTATAGCCTGAAGAACACCTCTTTTTTTTGGGTCGACTGGTCGACTCTAGCTGGTAAAACTAGTGGGGGCACGCTGAGTGCATCCACTGGGTGTAGTCCCCGAGACTATGGTCGAACGTTTGTGTTCGGCCGTAGTCTTAGAAAACGCTATAATTTTTCCTTAATCACTCGGAAGTGAATTGTCTTTGACATCTGTCGATTGGTTTTTTGTAGAAATCCTGCGACCTTGCGGCTCGCTATACTGAGATGGAGAACAAGCACATCCAGCTTGAGCTTGATCTGAAACTGGCCTAGGAGAACTTAGCGAAAGCGAAGGAGGAAGCTAAAGGTATGTTTGGTGAGGTCCTTGACGACTGCTTTTGCTTCTTGTTTGTTTCGGAGTCTGATCTCACTGTAATTTTGCAGACAAAGTGAAGGATGCTCTGAGGAAGAAAGACCTTGAGTTGGCTGAGATGCAGAAAACGGCTTTAGAGAAGACCAAGCTCGCGGATGAGAAGTTGGCTTCAGTCACCAAGCTTGAAGAAGAAAACACCAATCTGAGAGCTGCTCTTGATGCTGCCAACCAGGAGGTCAGTCGACTGAAAAACGATAAGATTGCCCTGAATGATAAGGCCAGCGAGTTGGTGGGAAAGAAGAATGATCTTGAAGCTTATCTGGGTGGACTCGCCAAAAAGTTGTTCCTCATGCTTGAAGGTAATATTTTGCATCAAACAGACATCTTAACTGTGATCATTCCATTCGACTGTTGTCTTGACTCGGTGGTTGTGCTTGCAGAATTTTGTCAGAACTTTGAAGAGGAGACTGGCCGACTGGAAGTGAACTTGGATCCCATCAATTCTCCCGTGAAAGATGAAGTCGCCATGAACGTGCTTCGGCTTGAATCTCGCGTTGCCGCTGTCATTGACTATCTCGCCAGGCTGAAGGTCGCAACTTCCCGCATCGACACGACACTCTGGCCAAGAGAGACGCTCCAGAATGACCTCGAGTCTTTGATGACTCGACTGAACGAGGTCCCAAGTCGAGTGCAGGAGTGGAAAAAATCTTCTGCCAGGTGTGGTGCGGATGTTGCTCTGTCTTTGGTCCGCGTTCATTGCAAGGATGCGCGCGAGGACAAGCTGGTAGCTCTCAGGGTGGCTAACACCAAGAAGCATGACTTCCGATCTTTCATGGAGACCTTCATCGCCGCTGCCACTCGGATTGCAGATGGAATCGGCCTGGACGAGTTCGTTGCACCTTCCAGCCCTCCGCAGGAGGGGTAAAAAACTTCTAAGCCCGATACTTTAAATTTGCCTCGGTATGCCGAGTGATTTCTGTAACCGACAAACCTTAACAGGCTTTAGCGCCTGAGCACTTTCGGTTCCGTTAGGCTTTATCTGAACCTGGATTCGACGTTGAATGTGTTTGCATTCAGTTTGAGGTGTCTTTTGCAGGTTAAAGCGAAGCGCTTATTGCAATCGACTTGTTCCCCAACATACTTAGGCGAGCGCTGAGCTGCAGCTAAGCCTCCGAGTGGGAGGTCTGCTCTCCACTCGGTAGGATTTTCAAAAACTTAGGCTAGCACTGGGCTGCAGCTAAGCCCCCGAGTGGGAGGTCTGCTCTCCAGTCGGTAGGATTTTCAAAAACTTAGGCTAGCACTGGGCTGCAGCTAAGCCCCCGGGTGGGAGGTCTGCTCTCCAGTCGGTAGGATTTTCAAAAACTTAGGCGAGCACTGGGCTGCAGCTAAGCCCTCGAGTGGGAGGTCTGCTCTCCACTCGGTAGGATTTTCAAAAACTTAGGCGAGCATTGGGCTGCAGCTAAGCCCCCGAGTGGGAGGTCTGCTCTCTAGTCGGTAGGATTTTCAAAAACTTAGGCGAGCACTGGGCTGCAGCTAAGCCCCCGAGTGGGAGGTCTGCTCTCCAGTCGGTAGGATTTTCAAAAACTTAGGCTAGCACTGGGCTGCAGCTAAGCCCCCGAGTGGGAGGTCTGCTCTCCAGTCGGTAGGATTTTCAAAAACATAGGCGAGCACTGGGCTGCAGCTAAGCCCCCGAGTGGGAGGTCTGCTCTCCAGTCGGTAGGATTTTCAAAAACTTAGGCGAGCACTTGGCTGCAGCTAAGCCCTCGAGTGGGAGGTCTGCTCTCCACTCGGTAGGATTTTTGTGGCATACCTTTGAAGGAGAGGGCAGCAGTCCACCTGCACCTCGTCCTCCTTGCGGAGCGCACCTTGTATTTGTGGCGTAGCTCGGAGGGAGAGGGTGGGAGTCGACCTGCACCTCGTCCTCTTTTGCGGAGCGCACATTGTATTTGAACTTAGGCGAGTACTTGGACTGCAGCTAAGCCTCCGAGTGGAAGGCTGGCTTACCACTCGGTAGGATTTTGTTTAACTTAGGCGAGTACTTGGACTGCAGCTAAGCCTCCGAGTGGAAGGCTGGCTTACCACTCGGTAGGATTTCGTTTAACTTAGGCGAAACGGATTTCGCAGCTAAGCCTCCGAGTGGAAGGCTGGCTTACCACTCGGTAGGATTTTGTTTAACTTAGGCAAAATGGATTTCGCAGCTAAGCCTCCGAGTGGGAGGCCGGCTCACCACTCGGTTAGGATTTTTTACAGACTTAGGCGAATCAGACTCGCAGCCAAGTCACCCACTGGAGGATTGCTTTATGTGGACAAAAGTAATAACAATTATTGGGAAAATTATAAAGCTCTTGTCTTTGATAAATAAACTACTGAAGTACTTTTATTACAACTCATCCGAGTGAATACTTAAGTGTAAAAGGGGCGGAGAAGATCCGCGTTCCAAGCTCGGGGCTCGTCGATGTTGTGCCCAACGTTGTAAAGACGGTACGCTCCATTGTGGAGAACCTTGGTGACGACGAAGGGGCCTTCCCAAGAAGGAGCAAGTTTATGGGGTTTCTGCTGATGCACTCGGAGAACCAAATCTCCTTCCTGGAAGGCTCGACTCTTCACGTTTTTGGCGTGGAAGCGACGCAAGTCTTGTTGATAAATGGTCGATCGGATCAGAGCCATCTCCCTTTCTTCCTCCAGGAGGTCGACTGCATCCTGCCGTGCTTGTTCTGCTTCAGCTTCGTTGTAGAGCTCGACTCGGGGAGCGTTGTGGAGCAAATCACTCGGCAAGACCGCTTCGGCTCCGTAGACCAAGAAGAACGGAGTTCTCCCAGTCGACCGATTGGGCGTGATCCTTAACCCCCAAAGCACCGAGGGAAGTTCGTTGACCCATGCTCCAGCCGCATGCTTGAGGTCACGCATCAGTCGGGGTTTCAACCCTTTGAGAATCAAGCCATTGGCCCGCTCTGCTTGTTCATTCGACTGAGGATGGGCGACCGAAGCATAGTCGACTCATGTGCCCTGAGAAGTGCAGAACGCCCTGAATTCCTCTAAATCGAAGTTTGACCCGTTGTCGGTGATGATGCTGTGCGGGACTCCATATCTGAATATCAATTCTCTGATGAAGCTGACAGCAGTACCGGCATCAAGGTTCTTGATGGGTTTAGCCTCGACCCACTTGGTGAACTTGTCGACTGCTACCAGCACATGCGTAAAACCACTTCTGCCTGTTCTCAGGGGCCCTACCATATCCAACCCCCATACAGCAAAGGGCCAGACGAGTGGTATGGTCTTCAAAGCTGATGCGGGCTTGTGTGACATATTGGAGTAAAATTGACATCCCTCGCATTTGTCGACTATCTCCTTTGCCATCTCGTTCGCTCTTGGCCAATAAAATCCGGCTTGGTATGCTTTCGCCATGATGGTCCGAGAGGACGCATGGTGACCACAGGTCCCCGAGTGGATATCATCCAGAATTATTTGACCTTCTTCTAGTGTTATGCATTTCGGACTGACTCCAGTCGCGCTTTCTCTGTACAGCTGTCCCCTCATCACAGTAAAGGCTTTAGATTGGCGGACGATCTGTCGAGCCTCTTCTTCGTCTTCCGGGAGCTCTTTCCTCAACATATACGCGATGTATGGTACTGTCCAATCGGGAGTGATCACCAAAGCTTCCATGATCAGGTCGACCACTGCCGGCACTTCGACCTCAGTCGGGTCTGTGATACTCTTGGGCTGCGGAGTTTCTTCAGTAAAAGGATCTTCTATGACTGATGGAGAATGGATATGCTCCAAGAACACATCACTGGGAATGGCTTCTCTCTTGGAACCTATCTTCGCCAAATCATCAGCTGCTTGATTCTTCAGTCGGGGTATGTGATGGAGCTCCAACCCTTCGAATTTCTTTTCAAGCTTCCTCACTGCATTGCAGTATCCAGTCATGGCTGGGCTTCTAACATCCCACTCCTTCATCACCTGATTGACCACCAAATCTGAGTCGCCATAAACCATAAGGCGACGAACACCGAGTGAAATGGCCATGTGCAACCCGTACAAGAGAGCTTCATATTCTGCTTCATTATTGGAGGAATAAAAGTGAATCTGGAGCACATATCTGAGCTTATCTCCTCGGGGGGAAACCAAAACAACCCCAGCACCAGAACCATTTAACATCTTAGAGCCATCAAAGAACATGGTCCAATGCTCCAAGTGAACTTGAGTCGGCTGATGTTGTTCAATCCACTCGGCAAGGAAATCAGCTATAGCCTGGGACTTAATGGCTTTCTTTGCCTCAAATTTGATATCAAGGGGAAGAAGTTCAATCGCCCATTTAGCCACTCGACCAGTTGCATCTCTGTTGTGCAGAATCTCTGACAATGGTGCGTCGCTGACGACTGTAATGTCATGATCAGAGAAATAATGAGCAACCTTCTTCATGGTCATGTAGATTCCATACACGAGCTTCCGATAATGAGGATATCTTTGCTTCGATGGAGTCAAAACTTCTGAGAGATAATACACTGGGCGCTGAACTTTGAAGGTTTTGCCTTCCTCTTCCCGCTCGATCGTAAGTACTGTACTGACGACCTGTCCTGTGGCTGCAATGTAAAGCAACAGAGGCTCTTTGCTGATTGGAGCAGCAAGCACCGGCTGGGTGGAGAGCAGAGCTTTTAGCTCGGCAAACGCTGCATCAGCTTCTGGAGTCCACTCGAACTTGTCTGCCTTTTTCATCAGTCGGTAAAGAGGCAATGCCTTTTCACCAAGGCGAGAGATGAATCGACTTAACGCGGCCAAGCATCCAGTAAGCTTCTGGACATCGTGCACACGCACAGGGCGTTTCATTCGGAGTATGGTGCCAACCTTTTCAGGGTTAGCATCGATTCCTCATTCTGAAACGAGAAAACCGAGTAACTTTCCGCCAGGTACTCCGAATGTGCACTTTGAAGGATTAAGCTTGATATCGTATCTCCTGAGATTGGCAAATGTTTCGGCTAGGTCAGTCAACAGGTCGGAACCCTTTCGTGACTTGACCACAATATCATCCATATACGCTTCCACGTTCCGACTGATTTGAGTGAGTAGACACTTTTGAATCATCCTCATGAACTTGGCTCCGGCATTCTTGAGACCGAATGGCATGGTGATATAGCAGAAGCACCCGAATGGAGTGATGAAAGCTGTTTTGATTTCGTCAGGTCCATACAGACGGATCTGATGATACCCGGAATAAGCGTCTAAAAAAGACAATCTCTCGCACCCCGCAGTCGAGTCGACAATTTGGTCGATGCGAGGGAGAGGAAAATGATCTTTCGGGCAGGCCCGATTGATATGTTTGAAATCAATGCACATGCGAAGTGAGTTGTCCTTCTTGGGAACCATGATGACATTGGCGAGCCACTCGGAGTGGTATATCTCTCGGATAAACTCTGCTGCAAGGAGTCGAGCCACCTCCTTGCCAATGGCTTTTTTCTTCTGAACAGCAGACCGTCGAAGATGTTCTTTAACAGGTTTCGCTTTTGAGTCGAATCTAAGGCGATGCTCAGCCAGCCCCCTGGGAACACCCGGCATGTCAGCTGGCTTCCATGCGAAGATGTCCCAGTTCTCACGGAGGAACTGGATGAGCGCTTTGTTGGGTTTCGTAGTAATTTCAAAAAAATTCCTACGCACACGCAAGATCATGTGATGCATAGCAACGAGGGGAGAGTATTATCTACGTACCCAACGCAGACCGACTGCGGAAGCGATGACACGACGTAGAGGAAGTAGTCGTACGTCTTCTCGATCCAACCGATCAAGCACCGAAACTACGGCACCTCCGAGTTCGAGCACACGTTCAGCTCGATGACGATCCCCGGACTCCGATCCAGCAAAGTGTCGGGGAAGAGTTCCGTCAGCATGACGGCGTGGTGACGATCTTGATGAACTACAGCAGCAGGGCTTCGCCTAAACTCCGCTACAGTATTATCGAGGAATATGGTGGCAGGGGGCACCGCACACGGCTAAGGAATAGATCACGTGGATCAACTTGTGTCAACTTGTGTGTCTTTGGGGTGCCTCTACCTCAGTATATAAAGGAGCCAAGGGGGGAGAGGGGCGCCGGCCAAGGAGGAGGGCGCAGGAGGAGTCCTACTCCTACCGAGAGTAGGACTCCCCCCCCCCAATCCTATTCCAACTAGGATTCCCAAGGGGGAAAGAGGGAGAGGGGTGGCCGGCCACCTCTCCTAGTCCTAATAGGACTAGGGGAAGGGGGGAGGCGCGCAGCCCCCTTGGGCTGCCCCTTTCTCCTTTCCACTAAGGCCCATGAAGGCCCATATGGCTCCCGGGGGGTTCCGGTAACCTCCCGGTAACCCGGTAAAATCCCGATTTCACCCGGAACACTTCCGATGTCCAAACATAGGCTTCCAATATATCAATCTTTACGTCTCGACCATTTCGAGACTCCTCGTCATGTCCGTGATCACATCCGGGACTCTGAACAACCTTTGGTACATCAAAATGCATAAACTCATAATATAACTGTGATCGTAACCTTAAGCGTGCGGACCCTACGGGTTCGAGAACAATGTAGACATGACCGAGACACGTCTCCGGTCAATAACCAATAGCGGGACCTGGATGCCCATATTGGCTCCTACATATTCTACGAAGATCTTTATCGGTCAGACCGCATAACAACATACGTTGTTCCCTTTGTCATCGGTATGTTACTTGCCCGAGATTCGATCGTCGGTATCCAATACCTAGTTCAATCTCGTTACCGGCAAGTCTCTTTACTCGTTCCGTAATACATCATCTCACAACTAACATATTAGTTGTAATGCTTGCAAGGCTTATGTGATGTGTATTACCGAGAGGGCCCAGAGATACCTCTCCGACAATCGGAGTGACAAATCCTAATCTCGAAATACGCCAACTCAACATTGACCATTGGAGACACCTGTAGTACTCCTTTATAATCACCCAGTTACGTTGTGACATTTGGTAGTACCCAAAGTGTTCCTCCGGTAAACGGGAGTTGCATAATCTCATAGTCATAGGAACATGTATAAGTCATGAAGAAAGCAATAGCAACATACTAAACGATCGGGTGCTAAGCAAATGGAATGGGTCATGTCAATCAGATCATTCTACTAATGATGTGACCTCGTTAATCAAATAACAACTCATTGTTCATGGTTAGGAAACATAACCATCTTTGATTAACGAGCTAGTCAAGTAGAGGCATACTAGTGACACTTTGTTTGTCTATGTATTCACACATGTATTATGTTTCCGGTAAATACAATTCTAGCATGAATAATAAACATTTATCATGATTATAAGGAAATAAATAATAACTTTATTATTGCCTCTAGGGCATATTTCCTTCAGTCTCCCACTTGCACTAGAGTCAGTAATCTAGATTACACTGTAATGATTCTAACACCCATGGAGCCTTGGTGCTGATCATGTTTTGCTCGTGGAAGAGGCTTAGTCAACGGGTCTGCAACATTCAGATCCGTATGTATCTTGCAAATCTCTATGTCTCCCACCTGGACTAGATCCCGGATGGAGTTGAAGCGTCTCTTGATGTGTTTGGTCCTTTTGTGAAATCTGGATTCCTTTGCCAAGGCAATTGCACGAGTATTGTCACAAAAGATTTTCATTGGACCCGATGCACTAGGTATGACACCTAGATCGGATATGAACTCCTTCATCCAGACTCCTTCTTTTGCTGCTTCCGAAGCAGCTATGTATTCCGCTTCACATGTAGATCCCGCTACGACGCTTTGTTTAGAACCGCACCAACTGACAGCTCCACCGTTTAATGTAAACACGTATCCGGTTTGCGATTTAGAATCGTCCGGATCAGTGTCAAAGCTTGCATCAACGTAACCTTGTACGGTGAGCTCTTTGTCACCTCCATATACGAGAAACATATCCTTAGTCCTTTTCAGGTATTTCAGGATGTTCTTGACCGCTGTCCAGTGATCCACTCCTGGATTACTTTGGTACCTCCCTGCTAAACTTATAGCAAGGCATACATCAGGTCTGGTACACAACATTGCATACATGATAGATCCTATGGCTGATGCATAGGGAACATCTTTCATATTCTCTCTATCTTCTGCAGTGGTCGGGCATTGAGTCTTACTCAATTTCACACCTTGTAACACAGGCAAGAACCCTTTCTTCGCTTGATCCATTTTGAACTTCTTCAAAATTTTGTCAAGGTATGTGCTTTGTGAAAGTCCAATTAAGTGTTTTGATCTATCTCTATAGATCTTAATGCCCAATATCTAAGCAGCTTCACCGAGGTCTTTCATTGAAAAACTTTTATTCAAGTATCCCTTTATGCTATCCAGAAATTCTATATCATTTCCAATCAGCAATATGTCATCCACATATAATATCAGAAATGCTACAGAGCTCCCACTCACTTTCTTGTAAATACAGGCTTCTCCGAAAGTCTGTATAAAACCAAATGCTTTGATCACACTATTAAAATGTTTATTCCAACTCCGAGAGGCTTGCACCAGTCCATAAATGGATCGCTGGAGCTTGCACACTTTGTTAGCTCCCTTTGGATCGACAAAACCTTCCGGTTGCATCATATACAACTCTTCTTCCAGAAATCCATTCAGGAATGCAGTTTTGACATCCATCTGCCAAATTTCATAATCACAAAATGCGGCAATTGCTAACATAATTCGGACGGACTTAAGCATCGCTATGGGTGAGAAGGTCTCATCGTAGTCAATCCCTTGAACTTGCCGAAAACCTTTTGCGACAAGTCGAGCTTTGTAGACAGTAACTTTACCATCAGCGTCAATCTTCTTCTTAAAGATCCATTTATTCTCAATTGCTTGCCGATCATCGGGCAAGTCAACCAAAGTCCATACTTTGTTCTCATACATGGATCCCATCTCAGATTTCATGGCTTCAAGCCACTTTGCGGAATCTGGGCTCACCATCGCTTCTTCATAGTTCGTAGGTTCATCATGATCTAGTAGCATGACTTCCAGAACAGGATTACCGTACCACTCTGGCGCGGATCTTACTCTGGTTGATCTACGAGGTTCAGTAGTATCTTGATCTGAAGTTTTATGATCATTATCATTGGCTTCCTCACTAACTGTAGGTGTCACTGAAACAGTTTTCTGTGATGAACTACTTTCCAGTAAGGGAGCAGGTACAGTTACCTCGTCAAGTTCTATTTTCCTCCCACTCACTTCTTTCGAGAGAAACTCCTTCTCTAGAAATGATCCATTCTTAGCAACGAATGTCTTGCCTTTGGATCTGTGATAGAAGGTGTACCCAACAGTTTCCTTTAGGTATCCTATGAAGACACATTTCTCCGATTTGGGTTCGAGCTTATCAGGTTGAAGCTTTTTCACATAAGCATCGCAGCCCCAAACTTTAAGAAACGACAACTTTGGTTTCTTGCCAAACCACAGTTCATAAGGCGTCGTCTCAACGGATTTTGATGGTGCCCTATTTAACGTGAATGCGGCCGTCTCTAAAGCATAACCCCAAAATGATAGCGGTAAATCTATAAGAGACATCATAGATCGCACCATATCTAGTAAAGTACGATTACGACGTTCGGACACACCATTGCGCTGTGGTGTTCTGGGTGGCGTGAGTTGTGAAACTATTCCACAGTTTTTCAAATGTACATCAAACTCGTAACTCAAATATTCTCCTCCACGATCAGATCGTAGAAACTTTATTTTCTTGTTACGATGATTTTCAACTTCACTCTGAAATTCTTTGAACTTTTCAAATGTTTCAGACTTATGCTTCATTAAGTAGATATATCCATATCTGCTCAAATCATCTGTGAAGGTGAGAAAATAACGATATCCGCCTCGAGCCTCAATATTCATCGGACCACATACATCGGTATGTATGATTTCCAACAAATCTGTTGCTCTCTCCATAGTACCAGAGAACGGTGTTTTAGTCATCATGCCCATGAGGCACGGTTCGCAAGTACCAAATGATTCATAATCAAGTGGTTCCAAAAGTCCATCAGCATGGAGTTTCTTCATGCGCTTTATACCGATATGACCTAAACGACAGTGCCACAAATAAGTTGCACTTTCATTATCAACTCTGCATCTTTTGGCTTCAACATTATGAATATGTGTATTACTACTATCGAGATTTAATAAGAATAGACCACTCTTCAAGGGTGCATGACCATAAAAGATATTACTCATATAAATAGAACAACCATTATTCTCTGATTTAAATGAATAACCGTCTCACATTAAACAAGATCCAGATATAATGTTCATGCTCAACGCTGGCACCAAATAACAATTACTTAGGTCTAATATTAATCCCGAAGGTAGATGTAGAGGTAGCATGCCGACTGCGATCACATCGACTTTGGAACCGTTTCCCACGCACATCGTCACCTCGTCCTTAGCCAATCTTCGCTTAATCCGTAGCCCCTGTTTCGAGTTGCAAATATTAGCAACAGAACCAGTATCAAATACCCAGGTGCTACTGCGAGCATTAGTAAGGTACACATCAATAACATGTATATCACATATACCTTTGTTCACCTTGCCATCCTTCTTATCCGCCAAATACTTGGGGCAGTTCCGCTTCAAGTGACCAGTCTGCTTGCAGTAGAAGCACTCAGTTTCAGGCTTAGGTCCAGACTTGGGTTTCTTCTCTTGAGCAGCAACTGGCTTGCTGTTCTTCTTGAAGTTCCCTTTCTTCTTTCCTTTGCCCTTTTTCTTGAAACTAGTGGTTTTGTTAACCATCAACACTTGATGCTCCTTTTTGATTTCTACCTCCGCAGCTTTCAGCATTGCGAAGAGCTCGGGAATAGTCTTGTTCATCCCTTGCATATTATAGTTCATCACGAAGCTCTTGTAGCTTGGTGGCAGTGATTGGAGAATTCTATCAATGACGCAATTATCCGGAAGATTAACTCCCAATTGAATCAAGTGATTATTATACCCAGACATTTTGAGTATATGCTCACTGACAGAACTGTTCTCCTCCATCTTGCAGCTATAGAACTTATTGGAGACTTCATATCTCTCAATTCGGGCATTTGCTTGAAATATTAACTTCAACTCCTGGAACATCTCATATGCTCCATGACGTTCAAAACATCGTTGAAGTCCCGATTCTAAGCCGTAAAGCATGGCACACTGAACTATCGAGTGGTCATCAGCTTTGCTCTGCCAGACGTTCACAACATCTGGTGTTGCTCCAGCAGCAGGCCTGGCACCCAGCGGTGCTTCCAGGACGTAATTCTTCTGTGCAGCAATGAGGATAATCCTCAAGTTACGGACCCAGTCCGTGTAATTGCTACCATCATCTTTCAACTTTGCTTTCTCAAGGAACGCATTCAAATTCAACGGAACAACAGCACGAGCCATCTATCTACAATCAACATAAACAAGCAAGATACTATCAGGGACTAAGTTCATGATAAATTTTAAGTTCAATTAATCATATTACTAAAGAACTCCCACTTAGATAGACATCCCTCTAATCCTCTAAGTGATCACGTGATCCAAATCAACTAAACCATGTCCGATCATCACATGAGATGGAGTAGTTTCATTGGTGAACATCATTATGTTGATCATATCTACTATATGATTCACGCTCGACCTTTCGGTCTCCGTGTTCCGAGGCCATATCTGCATATGCTAGGCTCGTCAAGTTTAACCTGAGTATTCTGCGTGCGCAACTGTTTTGCACCCGTTGTATTTGAACGTAGAGCCTATCACACCCGATCATCACGTGGTGTCTCAGCACGAAGAACTTTCGCAACGGTGCATACTCAGGGAGAACACTTCTTGATAATTTAGTGAGAGATCATCTTATAATGCTACCGTCAATCAAAGCAAGATAAGATGCATAAAAAGATAAACATCACATGCAATCAATATAAGTGATATGATATGGCCATCATCATCTTGTGCCTGTGATCTCCATCTCCGAAGCACCGTCATGATCACCATCGTCACCGGCGCGACACCTTGATCTCCATCGTAGCATCATTGTCGTTTCGCCAATCTTATGCTTCCACGACTATCACTACCGTTTAGTAATAAAGTAAAGCATTACATCGCGATTGCATTGCATACAATAAAGCGACAACCATATGGCTCCTGCCAGTTGCCGATAACTCGGTTACAAAACATGATCATCTCATACAATAAAATTCAGCATCATGCCTTGACCATATCACATCACAACATGCCCTGCGAAAACAAGTTAGACGTCTTCTACTTTGTTGTTGCATGTTTTACGTGGCTGCTACGGGCTTAAGTAAGAACCAATCTCACCTACGCATCAAAACCACAACGATAGTTTGTCAAATAGACTCCGTTTTAACCTTCGCAAGGACCGGGCGTAGCCATACTTGGTTCAACTAAAGTTGGAGAGACAGTCGCCCGCAAGCCATCTCTGTGCAAAGCACGTCCTGGGAACCGGTCTCGCGTAAGCGTACGCGTAAGGTTGGTCCGGGTCGTCTCGTCCAACAATACCGCCGAACCAAAGTATGACATGCTGGTAGGCAGTATGACTTGTATCGTCCACAACTCACTTGTGTTCTACTCGTGCATATAACATCAACATAAATAACCTAGGCTCTGATACCACTGTTGGGTTTCGTAGTAATTTCAAAAAATTTCCTACGCACACGCAAGATCATGTGATGCATAGCAACGAGGGGAGAGTATTATCTACGTACCCAACGCAGACCGACTGCGGAAGCGATGACACGACGTAGAGGAAGTAGTCGTACGTCTTCTCGATCCAACCGATCAAGCACCGAAACTACGGCACCTCCGAGTTCGAGCACACGTTCAGCTCGATGACGATCCCCGGACTCCGATCCAGCAAAGTGTCGGGGAAGAGTTCCGTCAGCATGACGGCGTGGTGACGATCTTGATGAACTACAGCAGCAGGGCTTCGCCTAAACTCCGCTACAGTATTATCGAGGAATATGGTGGCAGGGGGCACCGCACACGGCTAAGGAATAGATCACGTGGATCAACTTGTGTCAACTTGTGTGTCTTTGGGGTGCCTCTACCTCAGTATATAAAGGAGCCAAGGGGGGAGAGGGGCGCCGGCCAAGGAGGAGGGCGCAGGAGGAGTCCTACTCCTACCGGGAGTAGGACTCCCCCCCCCCAATCCTATTCCAACTAGGATTCCCAAGGGGGAAAGAGGGAGAGGGGTGGCCGGCCACCTCTCCTAGTCCTAATAGGACTAGGGGAAGGGGGGAGGCGTGCAGCCCCCTTGGGCTGCCACTTTCTCCTTTCCACTAAGGCCCATGAAGGCCCATATGGCTCCCGGGGGGTTCCGGTAACCTCCCGGTAACCCGGTAAAATCCCGATTTCACCCGGAACACTTCCGATGTCCAAACATAGGCTTCCAATATATCAATCTTTACGTCTCAACCATTTCGAGACTCCTCGTCATGTCCGTGATCACATCCGGGACTCCGAACAGCCTTCGGTACATCAAAATGCATAAACTCATAATATAACTGTCATCGTAACCTTAAGCGTGCGGACCCTACGGGTTCGAGAACAATGTAGACATGACCGAGACACGTCTCCGGTCAATAACCAATAGCGGGACCTGGATGCCCATATTGTCTCCTACATATTCTACGAAGATCTTTATCGGTCAGACCGCATAACAACATACGTTGTTCCCTTTGTCATCGGTATGTTACTTGCCCGAGATTCGATCGTCGGTATCCAATACCTAGTTCAATCTCGTTACCGGCAAGTCTCTTTACTCGTTCCGTAATACATCATCTCACAACTAACATATTAGTTGTAATGCTTGCAAGGCTTATGTGATGTGTATTACCGAGAGGGCCCAGAGATACCTCTCTGACAATCGGAGTGACAAATCCTAATCTCGAAATACGCCAACTCAACATTGACCATTGGAGACACCTGTAGTACTCCTTTATAATCACCCAGTTACGTTGTGACGTTTGGTAGTACCCAAAGTGTTCCTCCGGTAAACGGGAGTTGCATAATCTCATAGTCATAGGAACATGTATAAGTCATGAAGAAAGCAATAGCAACATACTAAACGATCGGGTGCTAAGCAAATGGAATGGGTCATGTCAATCAGATCATTCTACTAATGATGTGACCTCGTTAATCAAATAACAACTCATTGTTCATGGTTAGGAAACATAACCATCTTTGATTAACGAGCTAGTCAAGTAGAGGCATACTAGTGACACTTTGTTTGTCTATGTATTCACACATGTATTATGTTTCCGGTAAATACAATTCTAGCATGAATAATAAACATTTATCATGATTATAAGGAAATAAATAATAACTTTATTATTGCCTCTAGGGCATATTTCCTTCACGCTCCTTCCTATTTGGAGTCGAGTGTTGTGGAAATATGGGTCGGAGCTGCGTTGGGATCGGTCGGGTGAATGTGAACAGGTTTCGTCTCTCCAGATGACTGAAACGCTGATTCTGTGGCAGGCTTCTTGGCCCGCAACAACTCACTTGGATCCGCATTTTTCTTGTATCCTTCCAGCTCTACCATCGTTATCTGGGAATCGGCAATTTTCGAGCCTTTCTGAAAACACTCTTCTGCTTTCTTCCGATTGCCAGTGACCGTGATCACACCTTTGGGGCCGGGCATCTTCAGTTTGAGGTACACGTAACATGGTCGAGCCATGAACCGTGCATAAGCAGGTCTCCCCAAAATAGCGTGGTAAGCACTCTGAAAATCCACGACTTCAAAAGTCAGCTTCTCTTTGCGGAAATGCTTCGAGTCGCCAAATACTACATCCAGAGCTATTTGGCCGAGTGACTCAGCCTTCTTTCCAGGAATGACTCCATGAAAACTCATGTTACTGGAGCTGAGTCTGGACATCGGAATGCCCATTCCCTTGAGCGTCTCTGCATAAAGTATATTCAATGCACTACCGCCATCCATCAACACCTTCGTCAGCCGAGTGCCTTCGACGACTGGGTCGACCACCAGCGCTTGCCTCCCAGGGGTGGCAATGTGAGTGGGGTGATCGGACTGGTCGAATGTAATGGGAGTTTGCGAACATCTCAGATAGTTTGGCGTCGCCGGAGCGACCATATTCACCTCGCGGTTGATCACTTTCAGTCGACTTTTGCTCTCTACATCAGCAAAAATCATCAGGGTGGAATTGACATGGGGGTAACCTCCGCTGTCCTCCTTGTCCTCAGCCTTGTACGACTCCTTCTCTTTGTCCTTGGGCTGCTTGCCTTGAAACTGCTGGATCAAGAGCCGACACTGGCGAGTGGTATGTTTAGGGTAGATGAAGTTACCCTCTTTGTCTTTCTTCGTGTGGATGTGACACGGCAGATCCATCACGTCATTTCCTTCTTTATCTTTTACCTTCTTGGGGTTCCAAGATCCTTTGGGCTTTCCTTTAAATTTGCCCTGAGTTACGGCCAGAACCTCTCCAGGAGCAGCTGGCTCGGCCTTCCGCTTCTGCTTCCGATTGGAGTTTCCTTTCTCCAACTGACTCGGCTTGTACTTGCCGCTCTGGAGTCGGTCCTCTTCTTCACCATTGGCGTACTTTGAGGCGATTTCCATCATTCGAATCAAGGTCATATCTCCGGTCCGACCGAACTTCAGGCTCAACTCTCTGTTCTTGACGCCATCCTTGAAGGCACATACCGCTTGATGGTCCGACACATTCTCCACGGTATGATGCAAAGTGATCCATCTCTGGATGTAATCTCTCAGTGTTTCACTCGACTTCTGCACGCAGACTTGCAACTCCGTTAATCCGGCCGGTCGTTTGCAAGTTCCTTCGAATGTCCTGACAAACACTCGGGAAAGATCTTCCCAAGTGTAAATGCTGCTGGGAGCTAACTGATTCAACCATGCCCTGGCCGAACCCTCTAGCATGAGCGGCAAATGCTTCATGGCCACTTCATCATTACCGCCACCAATCTGCACCGCCACCCGGTAGTCCTCGAGCCAAGTTTCAGGTTTGGACTCTCCGGTGAACTTACTTACCCCAGTCACCAACCTGAAGTTGGGGGGTATCACTGCGGCCCTGATGGCTCTGCTAAAGCATTCTGGACCCGAAACATGCACTCGACTGCTAGTGGGTACATCCCTGTCATGGCCACCTCTGTGAGCTCTGTTCCGGTCGACCAAACCCTGCACGATGATGGATCTCGCGTCAAATCCTGGTTCCCTGGGATCGACCGGAGCTCTTTGCCCAATACTGAGCTGGCGCCTGTCATCTTGCTGTCGATGGACATAAGACCCTCCTCTCGGGGGAGGAGTGGGCACTCGACGCCTATCATCACGATCAAATCGGTCATCATAGTGATCCCGCTGGCCTTCACGTCCCACGCGCCTCGGAGGCGACCTTGGGCTGTGAGCCGACTGAACAGTATTCGCAGCGACAGATCGACTGTGAATCCTGTTGCGTGACTGTGACACGATTGAATTCTGATCCCCTGCTGCTCTAAGCAAGTCTCTGATCTGCATCAAGCCTCTACTAGCCTCTGACTAAGAGGGCTGAATCGACTCTGCTATACGGGTTGCAGCTGCTAAATTCTGAATCGGGGTTCGATATACCTGAGTCGGCTGCAGAAAGAGTTGACGTCGACTGGAGTCGGGTACCCGTTGCCGTGCACGCTCGTCAAGAGCTCGCTGGAGGTTCTCCAGTCGAGTGCGTTCATCCAAGTTGGCCAAACGCGCCTCTTCCAAGGCTCGCGCCTCGGGAGTTTCTCCTGCGATGGGAGTATGTAGGGCATCCATGTTCCTGCGGCGACGTTCTTCTCTTTGCAGAGAAGTAAGTGGCTCGGGTTGATACTCCTCATGCGCCTGAGCGGGGTCGCCCCCACCGTCCACCCCGTCGTCGCGAGGGAAGCCGGGAGGGCTACGAGGCCCATTGACCATCAGGACCTCTGCCGCTAGATCACTGCTATCGCACTCGGATGCAGTCTCTACGGAGCCAGTCGACAGATCGAACAGGCCATAGAGAGATTCGTCGGGCTCAATTGCCGCGACTTGGGTGGTGGCCAACTGGCGAGCCACAGCGTGCCTCACCCACCGCTGAAGCCTCGACCGACCAGTGCGCTTGCGCTGGCGGGAGACTGGGAGGGAGGATGACACGAAAGTCATCCGATACGGAGTCGACGGTTGCCGCAGCAGAACACCGCGGACACACGCCTGAAAATGCGACACGCCGCGGACGGGGAGCACGTCGATGTCGAGTGGAGCCTCCTGGAGCCAAGCGGAGTCGTCGGCGATGAAAGTGAGCGGGCCGAGACAGATCTCGTGGCCCTCGACCAAAACTCCACCCGAAACCATGATGAAAACAATCGGAACGATTGCAACTTCTCCAAAAATCACTAAAACACCGGCCCCAAGGTGGGCGCCAACTATCGTGGTTCTAAGTCTGACAGTAGAATGGGGGTAGGTATGGAGAGGCAAGATCTTAGCTATGGAGCAGTTGTATACGCAAGGGATGTACGAGTTCAGGCCCTTCTCAGAGGAAGTAACAGCCCTACGTCTCGGAGCCCGGAGGCGGTCGACTGGATTATATGCGTATGAATTACAGGGGTGCGAACCCTTTACACTGAGGAGGGGGTGGCTTATATAGTGTCTGCCAGACCCCTCCGGCCCTCAGTTATGCAGGGTTTAAAGTACATAAAGATGGGCGTTACTGGTAACGTCTTACATAAAGTGTCATCATGACCATAAAGGCTATTTAGTTAAAGACCGTTGGGATGCAGAGTGGCTCTTGATCTCCTGGCGGTCGAGTGAATCTTCATGGTCGAGTGCCTTCGAGTCTGTCGAGTGGAATCCCTCTTGGTCGACTCGATGGCAGTTTCTTTTGAAGGTGTCCTTGGGGAGGGTACTTTGGCCAGGTCCGTGACCCTACCCTAGGTACATGACTTCATCAAGTAGCACAGCTCAGGAAGATGTTCCTGTGGTGCCTGCACCGACAAGAGAGGAGGTTAATGATGATGATCAAGATACTTCAGATCAAGCTCTTACTGAACTTCGAAGGTCCACAAGGACACGTTCCACACCAGAGTGGTACGGCAACCCTGTCTTAGAAATCATGTTGTTAGACAACGGTGAACCTTCGAACTATGAAGAAGCGATGGCGGGCCCAGATTCCAACGAATGGCTTAAAGCCATGCAATCCTAGATAGGATCCATGTATGAAAACAAAGTGTGGACTTTGACAGACTTGCCCGATGATCAGCGAGCAATAGAAAACAAATGGATCTTTAAGAAGAAGACGGACGCGGATGGTAATGTTACCATATATAAAGCTCGACTTGTCGCTAAGGGTTATCGACAAGTTCATGGGATTGACTACGATGAGACATTCTCTCCCGTAGCGAAGCTGAAGTCCGTCCGAATCATGTTAGCAATCGCCGCATACTATGATTATGAGATATGGCAAATGGACGTCAAAACGACATTCCTTAATGGTCACCTTAAGGAAGAACTGTATATGATGCAGCTGGAAGGTTTTGTCGACCCTAAGAATGCTAACAAGGTATGCAAGCTCCAGCGCTCCATCTATGGGCTGGTGCAAGCATCTCGGAGTTGGAACATTCGCTTTAATGAGATGATTAAAGCATTTGGGTTTATGTAGACTTATGGAGAAGCCTACGTTTACAAGAAAGTGAGTGGGAGCTCTGTAGCATTTCTCATATTATATGTGGATGACATACTTTTGATGGGAAATGATATATAACTTTTGGACAGCATAAAGGCCTACTTGAATAAGTGTTTTTCAATGAAGGACCTTGGAGAAGCTGCTTACATATTAGGCATCAAAATCTATAGAGATAGATCAAGACGCCTCATAGGTCTTTCACAAAGCACATACCTTGATAAGATATTGAAGAAGTTCAATATGGATCAGTCCAAGAAGGGGTTCTTGCCTGTGTTGCAAGGTGTGAAATTGAGCTCAGCTCAATGCCCGACCACGGCAGAAGATAGAGAAAAGATGAGTGTCGTCCCCTATGCCTCAGCCATATGGTCTATCATGCATGCCATGACCTGTGCCATGTCTGATATAAACCTTGCCGTAAGTTTGGTAGGAAGGTACCAAAGTAATCCCGGCATGGAACACTGGACAGCAGCCAAGAACATCCTTAAGTACCTGAAAAGGACTAAGGACATGTTTCTCGTATATGGAGGTGACGAAGAGCTCGTCGTAAAGGGTTACGTCGACGCTAGCTTCGACACAGATCTGGATGACTCGAAGTCACAAACCGGATACGTGTATATTTTGAATGGTGGGGCAGTAAGCTGGTGCAGTTGCAAGCAGAGCGTCGTGTCGGGATCTACATGTGAAGCGGAGTACATGGCAGCCTCGGAGGTAGCACATGAAGCAATCTGGGTGAAGGAGTTCATCACCGACCTAGGAGTCATACCCAATGCGTCTACACTCTTCTATGACAACACTGGAGCTATTGCACTTGCCAAGGAGCCCAGGTTTCACAAGAAGACCAGGCACATCAAGCGTCGCTTCAACTCCATTCGTGAAAATGTTCAAGATGGAGACATAGATATTTGTAAAGTACATATGGACCTGAATGTAACAGATCCGTTGACTAAACCTCTCCCTAGAGCAAAACATGATCAACACCAGGACGCAATGGGTGTTCGATACATCACAATGTAACTAGATTATTGACTCTAGTGCAAGTGGGAGACTGTTGGAAATATGCCCTAGAGGCAATAATACAATGGTTATTATTGTATTTCTTTATTCATGATAATTGTCTATTGTTCATGCTATAATCGTATTATTCGGAAATCGTAATACGTGTGTGAATACATAGACCACAACAAGTCCCTAGTAAGCCTCTAGTTGACTAGCTCGTTGATCAACAGATAGTCATGGTTTCCTTACTATGGACATTGGATGTCATTGATAACGGGATCACATCATTAGGAGAATGATGTGATGGACAAGACCCAATCCTAAGCATAGCACAAAGATCGTGTAGTTCGTTTCGCTAGAGATTTTCTAAATGTCAAGTATCATTTCCTTAGACCATGAGATTGTGCAACTCCCGGATACCGTAGGAGTGCTTTGGGTGTGCCAAACGTCACAACGTAACTGGGTGGCTATAAAGGTGCACTACGGGTATCTCCGAAAGTGTCTGTTGGGTTGGCACGAATCCAGACTGGGATTTGTCACTCCGTATGACGGAGAGGTATCTCTGGGCCCACTCGGTAATGCATCATAATAATGAGCTCAATGTGACCAAGTGTCTGGTCACGGGATCATGCATTACGGTATGAGTAAAGTGACTTGCCAGTGACGAGACTGAACGAGGTATTGGGATACCGACGATCGAGTCTCGGGCAAGTAACATACCAATTGACAAAGGGAATTGTATACGGGATTGATTGAATCCTCGACATCGTGGTTCATCCGATGAGATCATCAAGGAGCATGTGGGAGCCAACATGGGTATCCAGATCCCGCTGTTGGTTATTGACCGGAGAGGCGTCTCGGTCATGTCTGCATGTCTCCCGAACCCGTAGGGTCTACACACTTAAGGTTCGGTGACGCTAGGGTTGTAGAGATATGAATATGCAGTAACCCGAAATTGTTCGGAGTCTTGGATGAGATCCTGGACGTCACGAGGAGTTCTGGAATGGTCTGGAGGTGAAGAATTATATATAGGAAGTGCAGTTTCGGCCATCGGGAAAGTTTCGGGGGTCACCGGTATTGTACTGGGACCACCGGAAGGGTCCCCGAGGTCCACCGGGTGGGGCCACCTATCCCGGAGGGCCCCGTGGGCTGAAGTGGGGAGGGGACCAGCCCCTGGTGGGCTGGTGCGCCCCCCCCTTGGGCCCCCCTGCGCCTAGGGTTGGAAACCCTAGGGTGGGGGGGGGCTCCACTTGCCTTGGGGGGCAAGAATCCCCCCTGGCCGCCGCCCCCCCTTGGAGATCCCATCTCCAGGGCCGGCGCCCCCCTGGGGACCCTATATAAAGAGGGGGGAGGGAGGGCAGCCGCACCCTTGCACTTGGCTCCTCCCTTCCCCCTTGCTACACCTCTCCCTCCCGCAGACGCTTGGCGAAGCCCTGCCGGGATCCTTGCTGCATCCACCACCACGCCGTCGTGCTGCTGGATCTTCATCAACCTCTCCTTCCCCCTTGCTGGATCAAGAAGGAGGAGATGTCACGCTGACCGTACGTGTGTTGAATGCGGAGGTGCCGTCCGTTCGGTGCTAGGATCTCCGGTGATTTGGATCATGACGAGTACGACTCCCTCAACCCCGTTCTCTTGAACGCTTCCGCTTGCGATCTACAAGGGTATGTAGATGCACTCCTCTCTCTCTTTGCTGGATGAACTCCTAGATTGATCTTGGTGAATGTAGGAAATTTTTTATTTTATGCAACGTTCTCCAACAGCTTTCCACTCAAATCTTCTTCCCACCAGATCCAAATCCCATGAGAGAGAGTTGAGTGTTGGGGAGTCTATCATTTGAAGCACAAGAGCAAGGAGTTCATCATCAACGCACCATTTGTTACTTCTTGGAGAGTGGTGTCTCCTAGATTGGCTAGGTGTCACTTGGGAGCCTCCGACAAGATTGTGGAGTTGAACCAAGGAGTTTGTAAGGGCAAGGAGATCGCCTACTTCGCGAAGATCTACCGCTAGTGAGGCAAGTCGTTCGTGGGCGACGGCCATGGTGGGATAGACAAGGTTGCTTCTTCGTGGACCCTTCATGGGTGGAGCCCTCCGTGGACTCGCGCAACTGTTACCCTTCGTGGGTTGAAGTCTCCATCAACGTGGATGTACAATAGCACCACCTATCGGAACCACGACAAAAACATCCGTGTCTCCAATTGCGTTTGAATCCTCCAAACCCTTCCCTTTACATTCTTGCAAGTTGCATGCTTTAATTTCCGCTGCTCATATACTCTTTGCATGCTTGCTTGAATTGTGTGAAGATTGCTTGACTTGTCCAAAGATAGCTAAAATCTGCCAACGTCTAAAATTGGGAAAAGGTTAAGTTTTTAATTGGTCAAGTAGTCTAATCACCCCCCCTCTAGACATACTTCAAGGTCCTACAAGTGGTATCAGAGCTTTGGTCTCCATTTGCTTTCATTTCCATAGCTTTTGGTGGTCATAGCCTTGGTTTCACAACCTAGAAGAGTATGGCGTCTAGTGAGGGAAATTATCACCGTAGAGGTCCTTACTTTGATGGTACTAATTTTGCTAGTTGGAAGCATAAGATGAAAATGCATATTCTCGGACATAACCCCGCCATTAGGGCTATTGTGTGTATTGGCTTGCAAGGTGAATTCTTTGATGGGAGAGAGCCAAACCGTGAAGCTAGCGCGGATGAATTGAAGATGTTGCAATACAACGCTCAAGCTTGTGATATCCTCTTCAATGGCTTGTGCCCCGAGGAATTCAACAAAATCAGCCATCTTGAGAATGCAAAGGAAATTTGGGATACTTTGATTGATATGCATGAAGGTACCGACTCCGTCAAGGAATCCAAGTTGGATGTGCTCCAAATTCAGCTTGACAAGTTCAAAATGAAGGATGGTAAAGGTGTCGCTGAAATGTACTCTAGGCTTGCTCTTATCACAAATGAGATTGCCGGCTTAGGAGTGAAGAGATGACCGACAGATTCATCATCAAGAAGATCCTAAGATCATTGGATGGAAAGTATGATACCGTGTGCACATTGATCCAAATGATGCCAAATTACAAAGATCTCAAGCCAACAGAAGTCATTGGAAGAATTGTTGCTCATGAAATGTCACTCAAGGATAAGGAGGAACTTCACAACAAGTCAAGTGGTGCTTACAAAGCCTCAAGTGAAGCCCCCACATCATCAAGTGAGAAACAAACCTTCAATGAAGAATTGAGCTTAATGGTGAAGAACTTCAACAAATTCTACAAGAGTAGAAGCAAAGATAGAAGCTCTAAGTCAAGGTCCTACAATGACAAAAGATATTCTAGTCAAGAGCGCAATTGCTACAATTGTGGGAGACCCGGACACTATTCCAATGAGTGTACGGCACCCTACAAAAGAAGAGAAGATTCTCCAAAAAGAAGAAGTAAAAGAGAAGAATCACCACCAAGAGAGAGGAGGAGTAGAGATGATCATTATGAACGAAGACCCTCACGGAGAAGCAAGGATTCAGAAAGGAAGGACAAGTCATCAAGGAGCTACACAAAACGAACACATCAAGCTCATGTTGGTGAATGGGTATCCGGCTCCGACTCCGACAATCACTCCGAGAGAAGCTATCACTCCGACTCCAAATATACTCAAGATGAAGGTGTTGCCGGTCTAGCACTTGTGTCAACCAACTCCTACGACATATTTGATTCACCAAATGAAGGAATTGGAAGATGCTTCATGGCCAAAGGTCCTAAGGTAACACATCCCGAGTATGTTGATTTTAATAGTGATGAAGATGACTTGCTAAGTGATGATGATCTACTTATTGACAACTCTAGTAATGAATACTATGATGAAACATCAATTAATCATGCTAATCAAGATAAAACGAATGACGATGATAAGGAGAAGATTGAGCTCCTAACTAAAGAACTAAACGCTCTTAAGTTAGCTCATGAAACTATCTTCGAAGATCATCGAGAACTTTTAAGGGCTCATGAGAAGTTACGCTTTGAAAAGCTCAATCTTGAGCAAGAGCATGAGTTCTTAAAGGCAATCAATGATGATCTCCGTAAGAAAGTTCAATGACAATGGAGTTGAGTGGGAAGAAGATCAATACCCCAAGACGAAGTTTGTTCCTCAACAAGAGAAGCATGATCCTACTTCCTTCAAGGGAACACAAGCACAAGATGATCTTCCACCACAAGACCACAAGAACAAAGGCAAGGACAAGCTTCAAGAGGAGATTGATGCATTTGAAGAAGCACCTAAGGCCTTGGTCAAATGGGTTCCCAAGACTACGTCAAGTTCTACTTCATCAAGTACAACTACAACTCCAAGGATTCCCATCAAGATGATGTGGATCCCGAAGAAGAAGAACTAGAGAGTTCTTGAGGGTGACTCCGCCAACATTCTTCACTCATATCATTATGGCAAGGACAAGTGCAATCAACTTCTATATCTTGCACTAGTTCAAGGAGTCACAAACCCTCATGTTGGTAAGGCAAGGGACAAGGTAACCTAATGATTTCATGGACATCATCTTGTGTGTGCATCACTCTATGTCTATGGATATTCTTGTTTGTTCCTTGTGGGACTAACCCATGTAGGTATTGAAAGTGCAACTCACTCCAAAGGATTGCTCCAAATAATCTACATCAACATTGAGCATCCACATCTTCAACACCTACATGAAGTCATCATCGACAAAACCCAAGGTTAGTTCATCCCTCTAAGGGGGGATCTCACATCTAGGGGGAGCTTAACTCTAAGAATTGAGTCAAAGCAACTCTAATGATGTGAACACATCAATGCATTATGTAAAAGTGGTAACCCCACTTGAGCTTAAACGATGAGTATGACCTATGATCAAATGTTCTCATTTGACTCCTAAGTCAATATACTCATATATAGATGACCTAGTCATCGCCAATTGTTTGATAGATGCTAGAATTGGTTGTGCATGCTTTGCACATATTTCATTTGCCATTTTATTGTGTGATCATGTTGGATGCATATTTTACTCATTCGAGGACATCCACTTGTTGCTTTGATTGATTGGCTTCTTTTTCTTTGGCCAAGTGGATGGACAAGAATGCCTAAGAACCTTCTCTAGCTATCTATGCTTTTCTCGTCTCAAACTCTATTCATGCTACATCACAAAATTTGATCAAGTCAGATTCGAACCACTCTGTGTGAGGAGCACTCGGAGTCCCCGATTCGTCATAGACTTAAACTTCCAAAACTTCTTTGTGATTCTCGGTCTGACCGATTCCTCCATTTCGGTCCTAACGAGATCACTAAGTCGATCTAGGTTTTCAATCTCGGTGCAACCGATTTGAACTTTTTGGTCACACCAAGTTGCTGTAACTGTCAACAGTTATGCATCTCGGTGCCACCGAGTCGTTCCACTTGGTCACACCGACAGTGTCGGGCTATATATACACAAGGGCAAAATTTGGAAAACTTTCTCCAAACCTCTTCGCCCGCGCATAGCTCGCTCTGCCTACTAGGTCTCCGGATCGTCGACTTCGTCGCCAGCCACTTCCTGTTGCTGGTCTCCGCCGCCGTCAACGGATTTCTTCTCCGCCGTTGCCGCCGTAGCGAGTTCATCGCCGAACTAGGGTATGAACTCGATCACAGTGCTATTCTCGTCTGATTCTCAGCACATTGTGTTCATTATGATTCTTGCCACGATTGAAACACTCCTATCCAGTCAAAACAATCCTTAGAATAGATGCGATTTGAAAATTTAGGGTTAGGTTTCCGCCGAAACCATCTCGGACCCACCGAGTTGAAAAACTCGGTCCGACCGATTCGGCTAACGCCATTGCACTAGTAACTCTCGGTCTGACCGAGAATTGCTAATCGGTGTGACCGATTTTAGAACTTTGTGAAACCCTAGCAGTCTCGGTGCCACCGAACTGTGACTCGGTCTGACCGAGTTCACTAGTTTAGGTTCCAAAACTGCTTCGGTATCACCGAGTTTGAAAATCGGTTGATCCGAAATGCTTTCTGTGGAAAACTAAAACTAAGTTTTTGAATCATTCTTTTGCAAAAATCTCTGCATTTTGTGATGCTCATCCATTCTATCTCATCTATAACTATTCACAGGGTCAGCAGTCAGTGTTTTCAGCATGTCATACCAAAGTGATAGTCAGAACAGGGAAGAAGAGCAGATTCACATGAGTGAGGGCACTAGTCCCTCAAGTTCTTCAGATGATGGCAGCAGAAGCACTCCTAGCAATTTGCCTAAAGCAGCCACAAGAGCCAGAAGGAAGAGAACCTCAGACTCTCAGGATGAGGACTATGTGACAGCTGAAGATGAGGCTACTTCCAAGAAGGTAGTGCTCAAAAAGGAGTATGGCTCAGCAAAGAACATAAAGCCTGGACTCAATAGGAAGGTCCCTGCCAAGAGGACACCTATGCTGAAGGTGAGAGGATAAACACAAGTACCTGAAAAGCCCGATCCCAAAGAGGCACCTGCAAGAAGAATTACCACTTCCAAACCCAAGAAGGTTCCTACTGGAGAAACCATGAAGTTTACTATTGAGTCAGAAGATGAAGCTGCTAGTCAAGATAAGAAGAAGAAGAGAGCCAGAACCACTACTGCCAAGGTTCTTGGCAATCCCTCTATGAGGAGAGACTCTGAGGAGGAGGAAGAAGAGGTTGCTGCACCAGCACCCAAGGCACAAAAGCTGATGGGTGATGCTATAAAGTCAGGGGCTGCAACATCAAAGCCCAAAGAAGCACCCAAAGCTGCCCCCAAGCCCAAGAATGCACTAAAGAGGAATACTAGGAGTATACCAGCTGCTGAGAAGAACAAGGCCCCAGTGCCTAAAGTTGCTGCTGAGGAAGATGATGAAGGACAAGTCCTGAGGAAGCTGAAGCCAAAGATTCCAGACCACAATGATGCTCATCCTGTGGCTGAGAACATGAAGTTAAGAAAGGATGCATGGCTCAAACTGTGGAGGTTGTCAGATCCATATGCTATCAGGAGAAGGACTGCTGTTGATTATAGGTTCCACACAAAGGAACAACAGGATTTCTATGAGACAGTGCTATTGGACAAGAAGCCTATAGTGGGTGACATGAGGTGGGTCGACTGGACCTACATGAAGGAAAATGAAGAACACTATCCTGGAGTGCAAGACAGTTTCATTGCTTGTGGAGTTGCAGACTTTGTTGGGCAGAAGCTCACAAAGTGGAATGATGAGCTCATTATGCAATTCTACTCCACAACACATTTCTATCCAGATGGCAGGATAGTTTGGATGTCTGAAGGTACAAGGTACCAATCAACCATTGAGGAATAGGCAAATCTGATCAATGCACCCAAGGAGCAGGAAGATGACTTGGATGTCTATGCCAAGAAGAAGATGGATCACAATACCATGGCTCATATGTACAAGGAAATCCCAGATGCTGAAGTTGAGACACATAAGTTTGGGTCAGTTCATTTTCTTCTGTCAGGGCTGCCAACGATCAACTGGATCCTAAGGCATACTCTATTGCCCAAGTCAGGTGACCACAACATGATAAGAGGCCATGCTATAAACTTGCTACACTTGTTTGATGTGCCACAGAAATTCAATGTCATGAGCCTCATGATTGAGACTATCAAGAGGACAACAGCAGACCAAAAGAGAAGTTGTGGATATGCCCCACAAATTCAGGAGTTGATTAACTCAAAGATGGGCACAGGCACATACTTGCTGGATAAGGAACATTTTGCTATCTATCCAGAATTTGAGGACAATCAAGTTGTGATGAATGAGAATGAACCATCATCAGTACAAGCTCAAGAGAAGAAGGAGAAAGCAAAGAAAGAGAAGGCTGCCAAGATGCCAACTCAAGAGGAGGCATCTGAGTACTTTTTGAAGAACAAGCAGGAGCACCTTGGTTACTTGATAGCATCAACTCCGAGGATTGAGAAGGGGTTGGCCACCCTAACTCAAAACGAGGAGAGCCTGGAAAGAATCATGGAACAAAAATTCTATGATCTAGATGTCAAAGTAACTGAGATTCAGTCAGTTGTGGAGCAGCTACAGGATGACATGCAGGGGAGGAAGGGCAAGACAACCACTGATGCATTTGCCAGAGTGCCTAGAGCTCAGAGATCAGCTGCAGTGCCTATGACAGACACCAGAGCCACTTCATCTGCACCAGCTACAACTCCTACAGCTCCAATGCAACCAGCTCCAGCACCAACTCCTCCATCTCCATCCACATCAACTGAAGCCTTCGTCCAAGGAGCCATCTCTACACCACCACCTGAAGATCAAGCCTGAGAGTCGATCTAGCGCTATGCCTTTTCCATGAACTTTTTGGTAACTTGTTGCCAAAGGGGGAGAAAAATGTATAGATCATAGGCTTCGAGAGAGAGTGTGTGTTGCTTTTTGTTCTCTCTTGCTTTGGTGGTTAAACTTTGTTTGCTTTTGATTGCTTGAGATACTATGCTATTATCTGTGAGACATTGATGATCATGTGTTTGATCATAAGCTACACTTATGCTTGTTAGATGATATTATCTTACCTATCCTTATATGATCATTCACTTTGCTTGGTGATGAGTGCATATATTCAATCTTTATTATTTTGAGCGCTCCACCAAGATGTATGTGACATGGAAGAGTAACCCATGAGCCTAATTCCTTGTGCATTTGCAGTCCAAAGCAAATCTTAAACTATGCACAAATTTAGGGGGAGCTCTTGCTTATCACATACTTCTCAAAGCGACGATGTTTTTCAATCTTATTATCATTTTCGAAGCTTTGATCTATATGTTGTCATCAATTACCAAAAAGGGGGAGATTGAAAGTGCAACTATCCCTAGGTGGTTTTGGTAATTCATAACAACATATAGCTCATTGAGCTAATGCTATTCCAAGACTATTATTTCAGGAAAGCTCAATGAATGGCATGGCATGGATGATGAAAGTGGATCCCTCAAAATATTAAGGACAAAGGATTGGCTCAAGCTCAAAAGTTCAAGACTCCTCATTTTACATTTTAGTGATCCAAGATCACATTGAGTCTATAGGAAAAGCCAATACTATCAAGGAGGGATGAGGTGTTGCTTAATGAGCCTCTTGCTTCAAGTGCTTAGTGATATGCTCCAAAAACCCTCAACTACTTTCTCACATCCACATATGACCTAAACCCAAAGTCGAACTCGGCCATACCGATTCTTTCTATCCGGCGTCACCGAGTTTAAATGTCATAGCCACTGCCACAAACCCTAGGCAAATCGGTCTCACCGATAGGGATCTCGTTCTCACCGAGATGTGATTGTAATATCTCTGTTTCGCTTTGTAACATTTCGGTCTAACCGAAGTGAGCGATCGGTCCCACCGAGATTGCAATGTAAACTCCCTGTTTCCCTTTCGTAACATTTCGGTCTCACCGAAATGAGCGAATCGGTCCCACCGAGTTTACCTGACCAACCCTCTGGTTAGCTTATTACCAAAATCGGTCTCACCGAGTTTGTGTAATTGGTCTCACCGAGATTACATTATGCCCTAACTATATCGGTCCTACCGAGTTGCATGTCGGTCACACCGAAAATCCTAATGGTCACTAGATTTGCTGAATCGGTCCGACCGAGTTTACCAATTCGGTCCCACCGAGTTTGGCAAGTTGTGTGTAACGGTTAGATTTTGTGTGGAGGCTATATATACCCCTCCACCTCCTCTTCATTCATGGAGAGAGCCATCAGAACAAACCTATACTTCCAACTTACCATTTCTGAGAGAGAACCACCTACTCATGTGTTGAGGCCAAGATATTCCATTCCTACCATATGAATCTTGATCTCTAGCCTTCCCCAAGTTGCTTTCCACTCAAATCTTCTTCCCACCAGATCCAAATCCCATGAGAGAGAGTTTAGTGTTGGGGAGACTATCATTTGAAGCACAAGAGCAAGGAGTTCATCATCAACGCACCATTTGTTACTTCTTGGAGAGTGGTGTCTCCTAGATTGGCCAGGTGTCACTTGGGAGCCTCCGACAAGATTGTGGTGTTGAACCAAGGAGTTTGTAAGGGCCAGGAGATCGCCTACTTTGTGAAGATCTACCGCTAGTGAGGCAAGTCCTTCGTGGGCGACGGCCATGGTGGGATAGACAAGGTTGCTTCTTCGTGGACCCTTCGTGGGTGGAGCCCTCCGTGGACTCGCACAACCATTACCCTTCATGGGTTGAAGTCTCCATCAACGTGGATGTACGATAGCACCACCTATCGGAACCACGATAAAAACATCCGTGTCTCCAGTTGCGTTTGAATCCTCCAAACCCTTCCCTTTACATTCTTGCAAGTTGCATGCTTTAATTTCCGCTGCTCATATACTCTTTGCATGCTTGCTTGAATTGTGTGAAGATTGCTTGATTTGTCCAAAGATAGCTAAAATCTGCCAAAGTCTAAAATTGGGAAAAGGTTAAGTTTTTAATTGGTCAAGTAGTCTAATCACCCCCCCTCTAGACATACTTCAAGGTCCTACAAGTGGTATCAGAGCTTTGGTCTCCATTTGCTTTGATTTCCATAGCTTTTGGTGGTCATAGCATTGGTTTCACAACCTAGGAGAGTATGGCATCTAGTGAGGGAAATTATCACCGTAGAGGTCCTTACTTTGATGGTACTAATTTTGCTAGTTGGAAGCATAAGATGAAAATGCATATTCTCGGACATAACCCCGCTGTTTGGGCTATTGTGTGTATTGGCTTGCATGGTGAATTCTTTGATGGGAGAGAGCCAAACCGTGAACCTAGCGCAGATGAATTGAAGATGCTGCAATACAACGCTCAAGCTTGTGATATCCTCTTCAATGGCTTGTGCCCCGAGGAATTCAACTAAATCAGCCATCTTGAGAATGCAAAGGAAATTTGGGATACTTTGATTGATATGCATGAAGGTACCGACTCCATCAAGGAATCCAAGTTGGATGTGCTCCAAAGTCAGCTTGACAAGTTCAAAATGAAGGATGGTGAAGGTGTCGCTGAAATTGTTGGAAATATGCCCTAGAGGCAATAATAAAAGCATTATTATTATATTTCCTTGTTCATGATAATTGTCTTTATTCATGCTATAATTGTGTTATCCGGAAATCGTAATACATGTGTGAATAACAGACACCAACATGTCCCTAGTGAGCCTCTAGTTGACTAGCTCGTTGATCAACAGATAGTCATGGTTTCCTGACTATGGACACTGGATGTCATTGATAACGAGATCACATCATTGGGAGAATGATGTGATGGACAAGACCCAATCCTAAACATAGCACAAGATCGTATAGTTCGTTTGCTAGAGTTTTCCAATGTCAAAGTATCTTTTCCTTAGACCATGAGATCGTGTAACTCCCGGATACCGTAGGAGTGCTTTGGGTATGCCAAACGTCACAACGTAACTGGGTGACTATAAAGGTAGACTACGGGTATCTCCGAAAGTGTCTGTTGGGTGACATGGATCAAGACTGGGATTTGTCACTCCGTATGACGGAGAGGTATCACTGGGCCCACTCGGTAATGCATCATCATAATGAGCTCAGAGTGACCAAGTGTCTGGTCACGGGATCATGCATTACGGTACGAGTAAAGTGACTTGCCGGTAACGAGATTGAACGAGGTATTGGGATACCGACGATCGAATCTCGGGCAAGTAACATATCGATAGACAAAGGGAATAGCGTACGGGATTGATTAAATCCTCGACATCGTGGTTCATCCGATGAGATCATCGTGGAGCATGTGGGAGCCAACATGGGTATCCAGATCCCGCTGTTGGTTATTGACCGGAGAGTCGTCTCGGTCATGTCTGCTTGTCTCCCGAACCCGTAGGGTCTACACACTTAAGGTTCGGTGACGCTAGGGTTATGAAGATATGTATATGCAGAAACCCGAATGTTGTTCGGAGTCCCGGATGAGATCCCGGACGTCACGAGGAGTTCCGGAATGGTCCGGAGGTAAAGAATTATATATAGGAAGTGCTATTTCGGGCATCGGGACAAGTTTCGGGGTTATCGGTATTGTACCGGGACCACCGGAAGGGTCCCGGGGGTCCACCGGGTGGGGCCACCTGTCCCGGGGGGGCCACATGGGCTGTAGGGGGTGCGCCTTGGCCTAGATGGGCCAAGGGCACCAGCCCCTATAGGCCCATGCGCCTAGGGTTTCCACCATGGAAGAGTCCTAGTGGTGGAAGGCACCCCTAGGTGCCTTGGGGGGGAGGGAAACCTCCCCTTGGCCGCCGCCCCCCTAGTAGATGCCATCTACTAGGGCCGGCGCCCCCCTGGCACCCCTATATATAGTGGGGGGAGAGGAGGGATTCATACACCAGCCCCTGGCGCCTCCATCTCCCCCCGTTACGTCTCTCCCTCGTAGTCTCGGCGAAGCCCTGCTGCTGTGACGCCCTGCATCCACCACCACGCCGTCGTGCTGCTGGATCTTCATCAACCTCTCCTCCCCCCTTGCTGGATCAAGAAGGAGGAGACGTCTCCCGTCCCGTACGTGTGTTGAACGCGGAGGTGCCGTCCGTTCGGCGCTGGTCATCGGTGATTTGGATCACGTCGAGTACGACTACATCATCACCGTTCTTTTGAACGCTTCCGTGCGCGATCTACAAAGGTATGTAGATGCATCTAATCACTCGTTGCTAGATGAACTCCTAGATGATCTTGGTGAAACGAGTAGGAAAATTTTTGTTTTCTGCAACGTTCCCCAACAGTGGCATCATGAGCTAGGTCTATGCGTAGTTCTTCTTGCGCGAGTAGAACACAATTTGTTGTGGGCGTAGATTTGTCAACTTTCTTGCCGTTACTAGTCCTTTCTTGCTTCAGCGGTATTGTGGGATGAAGCGGCCCGGACCAACCTTACACGTACGCTTACGTGAGACCGGTTCCACCGACTAACATGCACTAGTTGCATAAGGTGGCTGGCGGGTGTCTGTCTCTCCTACTTTAGTTGGAGCGGAATCGATGAACAGGGTCCTTATGAAGGGTAAATAGAAGTTGACAAATCACGTTGTGGCTTTAACGTAGGTAAGAAAACGTTCTTGCTAGAACCCTAATTCAGCCACGTAAAACTTGCAACAACAATTAGAGGACGTCTAACTTGTTTTTGCAGCAAGTGGTTTGTGATATGATATGGCCAAAGTTGTGATGAATGATGAATGATCTATATGTGATGTATGAGATGTTCATGCTATTGTAATAGGATTCACGACTTGCATGTCGATGAGTATGACAACCGGCAGGAGCCATAGGAGTTGTCTTTATTCTTTTATATGACCTGCGTGTCATCAAGAAACGCCATGTAAATTACTTTACTTTATTGCTAAACGCGTTAGCCATAGTAGTAGAAGTAATAGTTGGCGAGCAACTTCATGGAGACACGATGATGGAGATCATGATGATGGAGATCATGGTGTCAAGCCGGTGACAAGATGATCATGGAGCCCCAAGATGGAGATCAAAGGAGCTATGTGATATTGGCCATATCATGTCACGTTTATTATTTGATTGCATGTGATGTTTATCATGTTTTGCATCTTGTTTACTTAGAACGACGGTAGTAAATAAGGTGATCCCTCATACTAATTTCAAGAAGTGTTCCCCCTAACTGTGCACCGTTGCGACAGTTCGCTGTTTCAAAACACCACGTGATGATCGGGTGTTTTATTCAGACGTTCACATACAACGGGTGTAAGACAGATTTACACATGCAAACACTTAGGTTGACTTGACGAGCCTAGCATGTACAGACATGGCCTCGGAACACAGAAGACCGAAAGGTCGAGCATGAGTCGTATAGAAGATACGATCAACATGAAGATGTTCACCGATGTTGACTAGTCCGTCTCACGTGATGATCGGACACGGTCTAGTTTAACTCGGATCATGTAATACTTAGATGACTAGAGGGATGTCTAATCTAAGTGGGAGTTCACTAATAATTTGATTAGTTGAACTTAATTATCATGAACTTAGTCTAAAATCTTTGCAATATGTCTTGTAGATTAAATGGCCAACGTAGTCCTCAACTTCAACGCGTTCCTAGAGAAAACCAAGCTGAAAGACGATGGCAGCAACTATACGGACTGGGTCCGGAACCTGAGGATCATCCTCATAGCTGCCAAGAAAGATTATGTCCTACAAGCACCGCTTGGTGACGCACCCGTTCTCCCTGCAGAACAAGATGTTATGAACGCTTGGCAGGCACGTTCCGATGACTACTCCCTCGTTCAGTGCGGCATGCTTTACAGCCTAGAGCCGGGGCTCCAAAAGCGTTTTGAGAGACATGGAGCATATGAGATGTTCGAAGAGCTGAAAATGGTTTTCCAAGCTCATGCCCGGGTCGAGAGATATGAAGTCTCCGACAAATTCTTCAGCTGTAAGATGGAGGAAAACAGTTCTGTCAGTGAGCACATACTCACTATGTCTGGGTTGCATAACCGCTTGACTCAGCTGGGAGTTAATCTCCCGGATGATGCGGTCATTGACAGAATCCTCCAGTCGCTTCCACCAAGCTACAAGAGCTTTGTGATGAACTTCAATATGCAGGGGATGGAAAAGACCATTCCTGAAGTATTTGCTATGCTGAAATCAGCAGAGGTAGAAGTCAGGAAGGAACATCAAGTGTTGATGGTCAATAAAACCACTAAGTTCAAGAAAGGCAAGGGTAAAAAGAACTTCAAGAAGGACGGCAAGGAGGTTGCCGCGCCCGGCAAGCAAGCTGCCGGGAAGAAGCCAAAGAATGGACCCAAGCCCGAGACTGAGTGCTTTTATTGCAAGGGAAGCGGTCACTGGAAGCGGAACTGCCCTAAGTACTTAGCGGATAAGAAGGCCGGCAAAACAAAAGGTATATGTGATATACATGTAATTGATGTGTACCTTACTAGTGCCCGTAGTGGCTCCTGGGTATTTGATACCGGTGCAGTTGCTCACATTTGTAACTCAAAGCAGGGGCTGCGGAATAAGCGGAAACTGGCAAAGGACGAGGTGACGATGCGCGTCGGGAATGGTTCCAAGGTCAATGTGATCGCCGTCGGCACGCTACCTCTGCATCTCCCTTCGGGATTAGTTTTAAACCTTAATAATTGTTATTTAGTGCCAGCTTTGAGCATGAACATTGTATCGGGATCTCGTTTAATTCGAGATGGCTACTCTTTTAAATCTGAGAATAATGGTTGTTCCATTTTTATGAGAGATATGTTTTATGGTCATGCTCCTATGGTGAATGGTTTATTCTTTATGAATCTCGAACGTGATGCTACACATGTTCATAATGTGAGTACCAAAAGAAGTAAGGTTGATAATGATAGTCCCACATACTTGTGGCACTGCCGCCTTGGTCACATAGGTGTCAAACGCATGAAGAAGCTCCATGCTGATGGACTTTTAGAGTCTCTTGATTATGAATCATTTGACACGTGCGAACCATGCCTTATGGGTAAAATGACCAAGACTCCGTTCTCAGGAACAATGGAGCGAGCAACCGACTTATTGGAAATCATACATACTGATGTGTGCGGTCCAATGAGTGTTGAGGCTCGCGGTGGCTATCGTTATGTTCTCACCCTCACTGATGATTTAAGTAGGTATGGGTATATCTACTTAATGAAACACAAGTCTGAAACCTTTGAAAAGTTCAAGGAATTTCAGAGTGAGGTTGAAAATCAACGTGACAGGAAAATCAAGTTTCTACGATCAGATCGTGGAGGAGAATACTTGAGTCACGAGTTTGGGGCACACTTAAGAAAATGTGGAATAGTTTCACAACTCACGCCGCCTGGAACACCTCAGCGTAATGGTGTGTCCGAACGTCGTAATCGCACTCTGTTAGATATGGTGCGATCTATGATGTCTCTTACCGATTTACCGCTTTCCTTTTGGGGCTATGCTTTAGAGACTGCCGCATTCACTTTAAATAGGGCTCCGTCGAAATCCGTTGAGACGACACCGTATGAATTATGGTTTGGGAAGAAACCTAAGCTGTCGTTTCTAAAAGTTTGGGGATGCGATGCTTATGTCAAGAAACTTCAACCTGAAAAGCTCGAACCCAAGTCGGAAAAATGCGTCTTCATAGGATACCCAAAAGAAACTATTGGGTACACCTTCTACCTCAGATCCGAAGGCAAGATCTTTGTTGCCAAGAATGGGTCCTTTCTGGAGAAAGAGTTTCTCTCGAAAGAAGTAAGTGGGAGGAAAGTAGAGCTTGATGAAGTATTACCTCTTGAACCGGAAAATGGCGCAACTCAAGAAAATGTTCCTGAGGTGCCTGCACCGACTAGAGAGGAAGTTAATGATAATGATCAAGATACTTCTGATCAAGCCCCTACTGAAATTCGAAGGTCCACAAGGACACGTTCCGCACCAGAGTGGTACGGCAACCCTGTCTTGGAAATCATGCTGTTAGACAACGGTGAACCTTCAAACTATGAAGAAGCGATGGCGGGCCCGGATTCCGACAAATGGCTAGAAGCCATGAAATCCGAGATAGGATCCATGTATGAAAACAAAGTATGGACTTTGACTGACTTGCCCATTGAGCGGCGAGCCATAGAAAATAAATGGATCTTTAAGAAGAAGACAGACGCGGATGGTAATGTGACCATCTATAAAGCTCGGCTTGTCGCTAAGGGTTATCGACAAGTTCAAGGGGTTGACTACGATGAGACTTTCTCACCGGTAGCGAAGCTGAAGTCCGTCCGAATCATGTTAGCAATTGCCGCATTCTATGATTATGAAATATGGCAAATGGACGTCAAAACGGCATTCCTTAATGGTTTCCTTAAGGAAGAATTGTATATGATGCAGCCGGAAGGTTTTGTCGATCCTAAGAATGCTGACAAAGTGTGCAAGCTCCAACGCTCGATTTATGGGCTGGTGCAAGCATCTCGGAGTTGGAACATTCGCTTTGATGAGATGATCAAAGCGTTTGGGTTTACACAGACTTATGGAGAAGCCTGCGTTTACAAGAAAGTGAGTGGGAGCTCTGTAGCATTTCTCATATTATATGTAGATGACATACTGTTGATGGGAAATGATATAGAACTCTTGGACAGCATCAAGGCCTACTTGAATAAAAGTTTTTCAATGAAGGACCTTGGAGAAGCTGCTTATATATTAGGCATCAAAATCTATAGAGATAGATCGAGACGCCTCATAGGTCTTTCACAAAGCACATACCTTGATAAGATATTGAAGAAGTTCAATATGGATCAATCCAAGAAGGGGTTCTTGCCTGTGTTACAAGGTATCAAATTGAGCTCAGCTCAATGTCCGACCACGGCAGAAGATATAGAAGAGATGAGCGTCATCCCCTATGCCTCAGCCATAGGTTCTATTATGTATGCCATGCTGTGTACCAGACCTGATGTTAACCTTGCCGTCAGTTTGGTAGGAAGGTACCAAAGTAATCCCGGCAAGGAACACTGGACAGCGGTCAAGAATATCCTGAAGTACCTGAAAAGGACTAAGGAAATGTTTCTCGTTTATGGAGGTGACGAAGAGCTCGTTGTAAAGGGTTACGTCGACGCTAGCTTCGACACAGATCTGGATGACTCTAAGTCACAAACCGAATACGTGTATATTTTGAATGGTGGGGCAGTAAGCTGGTGCAGTTGCAAGCAAAGCGTCGTGGCGGGATCTACATGTGAAGCGGAGTACATGGCAGCCTCGGAGGCAGCACATGAAGCAATATGGGTGAAGGAGTTCATCACCGACCTAGGAGTCATACCCAATGCGTCGGGGCCAATCAAGCTTTTCTGTGACAACACTGGAGCTATTGCACTTGCCAAGGAGCCCAGGTTTCACAAGAAGACAAGGCACATCAAGCGTCGCTTCAACTCCATTCGTGAAAATGTTCAAGATGGAGACATAGAGATTTGTAAAGTACATACGGACCTGAATATAGCAGATCCGTTGACTAAACCTCTCCCTAGAGCAAAACATGATCAACACCAGAATTCCATGGGTGTTCGATTCATCACAATGTAACTAGATTATTGACTCTAGTGCAAGTGGGAGACTGTTGGAAATATGCCCTAGAGGCAATAATAAAAGCATTATTATTATATTTCCTTGTTCATGATAATTGTCTTTATTCATGCTATAATTGTGTTATCCGGAAATCGTAATACATGTGTGAATAACAGACACCAACATGTCCCTAGTGAGCCTCTAGTTGACTAGCTCGTTGATCAACAGATAGTCATGGTTTCCTGACTATGGACACTGGATGTCATTGATAACGAGATCACATCATTGGGAGAATGATGTGATGGACAAGACCCAATCCTAAACATAGCACAAGATCGTATAGTTCGTTTGCTAGAGTTTTCCAATGTCAAAGTATCTTTTCCTTAGACCATGACATCGTGTTACTCCCGGAAACCGTAGGAGTGCTTTGGGTATGCCAAATGTCACAACGTAACTGGGTGACTATAAAGGTAGACTACGGGTATCTCCGAAAGTGTCTGTTGGGTGACATGGATCAAGACTGGGATTTGTCACTCCGTATGACGGAGAGGTATCATAATGAGCTCAGAGTGACCAAGTGTCTGGTCACGGGATCATGCATTACGGTACGAGTAAAGTGACTTGCCGGTAACGAGATTGAACGAGGTATTGGGATACCGACGATCGAATCTCAGGCAAGTAACATATCGATAGACAAAGGGAATAGCGTACGGGATTGATTAAATCCTCGACATCGTGGTTCATCCGATGAGATCATCGTGGAGCATGTGGGAGCCAACATGGGTATCCAGATCCCGCTGTTGGTTATTGACCGGAGAGTCGTCTCGGTCATGTCTGCTTGTCTCCCGAACCCGTAGGGTCTACACACTTAAGGTTCGGTGACGCTAGGGTTATGAAGATATGTATATGCAGAAACCCGAATGTTGTTCGGAGTCCCGGATGAGATCCCGGACTTCACGAGGAGTTCCGGAATGGTCCGGAGGTAAAGAATTATATATAGGAAGTGCTATTTCGGGCATCGGGACAAGTTTCGGGGTTATCGGTATTGTACCGGGACCACCGGAAGGGTCCCGGGGGTCCACCGGGTGGGGCCACCTGTCCCGGGGGGCCACATGGTCTGTAGGGGGTGCGCCTTGGCCTGGATGGGCCAAGGGCACCAGCCCCTATAGGCCCATGCGCCTAGGGTTTCCACCAAGGAGGAGTCCTAGTGGTGGAAGGCACCCCTAGGTGCCTTGGGGGGGAGGGAAACCTCCCCTTGGCCGCCGCCCCCCCTAGTAGATGCCATCTACTAGGGCCAGCGCCCTCCTGGCACCCCTATATATAGTGGGGGAGAGGAGGGACTTCATACACCAGCCCCTGGCGCCTCCATCTCCCCCCGTTACGTCTCTCCCTCGTAGTCTCGGCGAAGCCCTGCTGCTGTGACGCCCTGCATCCACCACCACGCCGTCCTGCTGCTGGATCTTCATCAACCTCTCCTCCCCCCTTGCTGGATCAAGAAGGAGGAGACGTCTCCCGTCCCGTACGTGTGTTGAACGCGGAGGTGCCATCCGTTCGGCGCTGGTCATCGGTGATTTGAATCACGTCGAGTACGACTACATCATCATCGTTCTTTTGAACGCTTCCGTGCGCGATCTACAAAGGTATGTAGATGCATCTAATCACTCGTTGCTAGATGAACTCCTAGATGATCTTGGTGAAACGAGTAGGAAAATTTTTGTTTTCTGCAACGTTCCCCAACAGAAATGTACTCTAGGCTTGCTCTTATCACAAATGAGATTGCCGGCTTAGGGAGTGAAGAGATGACCGACAGATTCATCATCAAGAAGATCCTAAGAGCATTGGATGGAAAGTATGATACCGTGTGCACATTGATCCAAATGATGCCAAATTACAAAGATCTCAAGCCAACGGAAGTCATTGGAAGAATTGTTCCTCATGAGATGTCACTCAAGGATAAGGAGGAACTTCACAACAAGTCAAGTGGTGCTTACAAAGCCTCATGTGAAGCCCCCACATCATCAAGTGAGAAACAAACCTTTAATGAAGAATTGTGCTTAATGGTGAAGAACTTCAACAAATTCTACAAGAGAAGAAGCAAAGAAAGAAGCTCTAAGTCAAGGTCCTACAATGACAAAAGATCTTCTAGTTGAGAGCGCCATTGCTACAATTGTGGGAGACCCGGACACTATTCCAATGAGTGTACGGCACCCTACAAAAGAAGAGAAGATTCTCCAAAAAGAAGAAGTAAAAGAGAAGAATCACCACCAAGAGAGAGGAGGAGTAGAGATGATCGTTATGAACGAAGACCCTCACGGAGAAGCAAGGATTCGGAAAGGAAGGACAAGTCATCAAGGAGCTACACAAAACGAAGACATCAAGCTCATGTTGGTGAACGGGTATCCGGCTCCGACTCCGACAATCACTCCGAGAGAAGCTATCACTCCGACTCCGAATATACTCAAGATGAAGGTGTTGCCGGTCTAGCACTTTTGTCAACCAACTCCTACGACATACTTGATTCACCAAATGAGGGAATTGGAAGATGCTTCATCGCGGGTTGCGGGAATGAGCCGAGCCGGTGTCTAAATTTTTGCCACGCACTACAGGTATACGAAAGGTCACTCGGGAGCTGAAAAGTGTTGTCTGTTTGTTTCGTCTCCCTTGTTCCCTTTAGCTCCCGGCGCTGCCCTCTCGCCTCCTTCTCTTGCGCCTATAAAAAGGAGGTCGCTCCTCTCAGCAAGACGCACCAGAACTACTTCTTCCTCTTGCCACCGGTTCCTGAGCACTGCGCTGCTGCTGCGATCTTCCCCATCCCGGCTTGTGGCGTGCACCGTAGGTAGGGACAGTAGGCCTCCGAAACCGCACCTTTTGACTTCTTCGTCATGTACGGGAGAAGGGTGATAAGGTTTTTGGGGAGCGCTCTGCGCGACTACTGACTTCTTTGTCACGGCTGCCCCGGACTCTGACGACTACTTCCCCGATGACGACAACCTTCTCGACGACATGGAGGACACCGACCCCAAGTCCAGTGCCTCTGCTCCTGCTACCGTCTCGTATGTGTTCTTATCTTTGCTATTAGAAGTTCTGCAACAGTTCATTGTTCTAGTGTTTGCCCTAGACATGTTAGGCTCTACTGCATATATGCATCTTGATCTACTGTCTGCTCTAGAGATCATGGGATCTAGCTCATACATGTCGATATTATTTACCTTCTCTTTGTCAAATCGCATGGCTTGTTTTATCACTGCTACACTAGTCATGCATTATCTAGTATTTCTGTTAATAAAATCATTTGGTAAATTGCTCATATTTCCAACAATCCAAAAACCTTATTATAGGCAATTTACCCCAAGTGGTTTTGCTGCTTCCATGAGACCTCCTATGTTTGAGGGTATCCACTATAAGAGGTGGCGCGTGAGAGAAGTCTTATGGTTTCAAACCATGAGTTGCTATGACGCCACTCTTGGCAAACCTGAAGGAGAGCAAGATTCCCAACAGGCACAAGCTTTTTAGAAAATGGATACCTTGTTTAAGGCTGCTCTCTTGAGTGTTCTTGGTGAGAACATAGTTGATGCTTATGCGTCAATTGACAATGGAAAAGATATGTGGGACGCACTCGAGGCCAAGTTTGGGGTCTCGGATGCCGGCACTGAGTTGTACATCATGGAGCAATTCTATGATTACAGGATGACTGAAGAGCACTTCATGGTTGAGCAGGCTCATGAGATACAGTCATTTGCTAGAGAACTTCAGCACTTCAATTGCATGCTACCGGACAAGTTTGTTGCCGGGGGTATCATCACTAAGCTTCCTCCTTCATGGAGGAACTTTGCTACCTTACTGAAGCATAAGAGATAGGAGTTTTCTGTTCCGGATCTCATCGGTACTCTTGATGTGGAAGAAAAGGCGAGAGCAAAGGACACACGTGCTCGAGGTATTGAGGGAGGATCTAGTGCCAATCTGGTACAGAAGAAAAACTTCTAGTCCCACAAGTTTAAGAACAAGGGCAAGCTTGATGATAAAGCAAAGTTTGATGGGAAGAACAAGGCTGTACAACACACGAACTTCAAGAAGAAGAGTGACAAGAAGAAAGGTGCTTGTCATGTGTGTGGAGATCCTGATCATTGGGCTCCTAGCTGTCCTAATCGCTATGACAAGCGTCATCCTGGGAAAGGCGGCAAGACCGCTAATGTTGTCATTGGAGACACTGACATGAAGGATGCTGGGTATGGTATATTTCCCACTATTCTTTCAGTATGTCATTCTCCTGATTGATTGATTGACACGGGTGCTAATGTGCATGTATGCGGTGATATTTCCATGTTTTTGTCTTATCAGACCACAGGGACTTCAACCGTGTTGATGGGCAACGGTTCAAGTGCTTTTGTTCGTGGTGTTGGCATGGTCGATCTGAAGTTTACTTCGGGGAAGATCGTGCGGCTGAAGAACGTGCATTATGTCCCCTCCATCAATAAAAATCTTGTCAGTGGATCTCTTCTGTGTAGAGATGGCTATAAGCTTGTCTTTGAGTCGAATAAATTTGTAATATCCAAGTATGGAACCTTTGTTGGTAAAGGCTATGAGTCAGGAGGCCTGTTTCGTTTATCCTTATCAGACGTTTGCAATAAAGTTGTTAATCATATTTTCAACAATAGTGAATCAAATGTGTGGCATTCACATCTTTGTCATGTTAACTTTGGTTGCATGTCGCAACTAGCGAAGTTGAACTTAATACCTAGTTTCACCACTGTCAAGGGATCTAAGTGTCAAGTGTGTGTGCAAGCTAAGCAACCTCGTAAGTCTCACGTGACTGCGGAGACGAGAAATTTTGCACCACTAGAACTTATACATTCAGATCTATGTGAAATGAATGGTGTTTTGACAAAAGGTGGAAAGAAATATTTCATGATGTTAATTGACGACTCCACTAGATACTGCCGTGTGTATCTTCTGAAATCTAAGGATGAGGCTTTGAACTTTTTCAAGATCTATAAAGCTGAAGTGGAAAACCAACTTGCTCTAAAAATCAAGAGGCTTAGGTCCGACCGTCGTGGAGAGTATTTTTCCAATGAATTTGATGCTTTTTGTGTGGAACATGGTATAATCCATGAGAGGACGCCTCCATACTCACCTCAGTCAAATGGGGTGGCCGAAAGAAAGAACCGTACTCTAATTGATTTGGTTAATGCCATGTTAGACACATCGGGTCTCTCCAAGGCATGGTGGGGGGAGGCGATATTGACATCATGTGATGTCCTAAATCGAGTCCCCACAAAGAACAAAGAGATAACTCCATTCGAGGAATGGGAGAAGAAAAGGTTAAAACTCTCTTATCTGCGAACATGGGGTTGTTTGGCGAAAGTCAATGTTCCAATTCCAAAGAAGCGGAAGCTTGGACCAAAGACTGTGGATTGTGTTTTCCTGGGATATGCTTTTCATAGCATTGGCTATAGATTCTTGGTTGTAAAATCTGAGGTACCTGACATGCATGTCGGTACGATCATGGAGTCGAATGATGCGACTTTCTTTGAAGATATCTTTCCCATGAAGGATATGGCTACCTCATCTAATCAGGAGATGCCTAGTCCATCGAATCAGGAACCAGTTACAATTACTGAACCTGCCATTTCGATGGAACACTTTGAAAGTCCTGTGGAGAAGAACAACGAAGTTCCTACTAGGAGCAAGAGACACAGGACTGCAAAGTCCTTTGATGATGATTTTCTTGTGTATCTCATAGATGACACTCCCAGTTCTATTTCAGAGGCCTATGCATCTGAAGATGCTGACTACTGGAAGGAAGCGGTTCATAGCGAGATGGATTCCATCTTGGTGAATGAAACTTGGGAGATAATTGATCGTCCTTATGGGTGCAAACCTATAGGATGCAAATGGGTATTCAAGAAGAAGCTTAGGCCTGATGGCACTATCAAAAAGTACAAGGCTCGGCTCGTGGCTAAGGGTTATACCCAAAAGGAAGGTGAAGACTTCTTTGATACTTACTCACCTGTTGCTCCACTAACCACTATTCGAGTTCTACTTTCACTAGCTGCCTCACATGGTATTCTCGTTCAGCAAATGGATGTTAAGACTGCTTTCCTAAATGGAGAGTTGGATGAGGAAATCTATATGGAACAACCAGATGGGTTTGTAATAGATGGTCAGGAAGGGAAAGTGTGCAAGTTGCTGAAGTCTTTGTATGGACTCAAGCAAGCACCCAAACTGTGGCATGAGAAGTTCGAAAGAACTTTAACAGCTGCAGGCTTTGTTGTGAACGAAGCTGACAAATGTGTGTACTATCGCCATGGTGGGGGCGAGGGAGTTATGCTTTGCTTGTATGTTGATGACATACTGATTTTCGGAACAAATCTGAATATTATTAAGGAGGTCAAGGATTTCCTATCTCGCCGTTTTGAGATGAAGGATTTAGGAGTGGCTGATGTCATTCTGAACATCAAGTTGTTGAGAGATGATGATGGTGGGATTACATTGCTTCAATCTCACTATGTGGAAAAGATCTCGAGTCGCTTTGGCTATAGTGACGGCAAGCCCTCTCCAACACCATATGTTGCTAGCGTACTGCTTCGAAATAATCGAAGAATTGCTAGAGATCAATTGAAGTATTCTCAGATTATTGGCTCGCTTATGTACTTAGCCAGCGCTACAAGACCTCACATCTCTTTTGTTGTTAGCAATATGAGTCGGTTTGTCTCAAAACCAGGAGATGTGCATTGGAAAGCTTTAGAGAGAGTTTTGCGTTATTTGAAAGGCACCGCGAATTATGGAATTCACTACACTGGGCACCCAAAGGTGCTTGAAGGGTATAGTGACTCAAACTGGATCTTAGATGCTGATGAGATAAAGGCCACGAGCGGATATGTATTCACTCATGGAGGTGGCGCTGTTTCTTGGAAGTCTTGCAAGCAGACCATCTTAACAAGGTCAACAATGGAAGCAGAACTCACATCACTAGATACAGCTACGATCGAAGCAGATTGGCTTCGCCGACTCTTGAATGACTTGCCGGTTGTTGAGAAACCTGTACCGGGTATCCTTATGAACTGCGACAATCAAACTATGATCACGAAAGTGAACAGCTCTAAGGATAACATGAAGTCATCAAGACACGTTCAGAGAAGGTTAAAGTCTATCAGAAAAATGAGAAACTCCGGAGTTATTGCATTGGATTATATCCAGACGTCTAAAAATCTGGCAGATCCTTTCACTAAGGGTCTATCACGTAATGTGATAGATAATGCCTCGAGGGAGATGGGTATGAGACCCACAATATGAGTTGTTCAAAGTGGTAACCTATTCTTTGTGATCGGAGATCCAGTGAATTAGATGTGGAAGACAAGTTGTTGCTCAACTGGGAGGAGAGTACCCTTACTGTCAAAAATACCACTCCATGAAGATGCAATAGTCTCCTAATCTGCATGGCAGGTTGATGTATATCTTAATGTGTTCTAAGTGGCTCTTTGAAGCAGAGATGTTGTCCTGCAGAACATCTTTTGAAGAACGCACCTATCTGAGTCTGATTGTTAAACGTCGCAATCTATGAGAGTAGGGTTCTATCTAGTAAACTCATGAAAGGTCTCGGAGTATGACGCATAAGCTCCACCCGCGGGGAAGACCCACGGTAGCCACGTATCAATCAAGGCTTTATGTGAAGCTAGATTCGCAGAAAACTTGCAGTTCAAGGCCCAGTCCACTGTTCAAGTTGCTTACTAGTGTAACATAGAGTTCTAGGTGGAAGTTCAACTTAACAGTCTCCACTGCAGTACCGGTATATAAAACAGTGTTTTGGAACCAAAGGCAAATTTTGTGTGCCTCTGGGATCTGGTGGGGGATTGCTGGAATTTTGTCTATTTTGGGCCTAGCCCAATAGCAGTTTCAGAAATTCCTAATAAATCCTAGAGGCCCACGCAGCCCATTCGTGCAAGGCAAGAGCTGGAACTAAAGTTTAGTCCCACATTGCTAGTTTAGAGAGGGTTGGAACTCTTTATAAGGGAGGCTCCTTCACCACTAGTATGAGCATGAGAACAAGAGGGATATCCACGCGCGCTCCTCCTCCGCCGCCCGCCTCGCCACGCCACGCCACGCCTCATCATGACGCGCTGCGGGTTGCGGGAATGAGCCGAGCCGATGTCTAAATTTTTGCCACGCACTACGGGTATACGAAAGGTCACTCGGGAGCTGAAAAGTTTTTGGTGTAGTGGATATTGAATACGAATGCTGCACCCTTCGGCTGCTGTCTGTTCGTTTCGTCTCCCTCGTTCCCTTCAGCTCCCGGCGCTGCCCTCTCGCCTCCTTCTCTTGCGCCTATAAAAGGGAGGTCGCTCCTCTCAGCAAGACGCACCAGAACTACTTCTTCCTCTCGCCACCGGTTCCTGAGCACTGCGCTGCTGCTACAATCTTCCCCATCCCGGCTTGCGGCGTGCACCCAGATCGGGACAGTAGGCCTCCGAAACCGCACCTTTTGAGTCCTGTACGGGAGAAGGGTGATAAGGTTTTTGGGGAGCGCTCTGCGCGACTACTGACTTCTTCGTCACGGCCGCCCCGGACTCCGACGACTACTTCCCCGACGTCGACAACCTTCTCGACGACATGGAGGACGCCAACCCCAAGTCCAGTGCCTCTGCTCCTGCTGCCGTCTCGTACGTGTTCTTATCTTTCCTATTAGAAGTTCTGCAACAGTTCATTGTTCTAGTGTTTTCCCTAGACATGTTAGGCTCTACTGCATATATGCATCTTGATCTACTGTCTGCTCTAGAGATCATCGGTTCTAGCTCATATATGCAGATATTATTTACCTTCTCTTTGTCAAATCGCATGGCTTGTTTTATCACTGCTATACTAGTCATGCTTTATCTAGTATTTTTGTTAAAAAAATCATTTGATAAATTGCTCATATTCTCAGCATTTGGTTTTTTTTAAATATACACACTACATTATGGAACGGAGGATGTACGTAATTTTATTATCGTCACGTGTGTTTCCTTCCAACTTGATGTCTTGCACTTTTGGGTTAAAAGAAAAAAGAAAAGTCGGATGAATCATATAGTGTGAGTAAACTTAATCTGATGTTCTGGTGAAAACAAGAAGATAATTGATGAATGTTCATGCATTTCTCCTTTGGAACGTGTCTAGATAGATCTTTGCTCTAACTCTACGCTAGTCCAGTAGAGCGGGAGGTGCTCAGGAAGAGAGGGATGCATTGGCAGTTGGCGAGCAAGCGTGCTATAGTTGGTAGGAGAGAAGTCCTAGGGAAGTGTGTGTTGGGTGTGAAGAGACGTGAGAGTGTTGGCCCGCTTCCGGTACGTTTATAATCGGGTTGTGCCACCACGACACGACCCGATATTTTTTTATTCAGCCCAATAGACTAAATATAGGCCCAACACGGCTTAATAGGTTGAATCCTACGTGGGCGAGCGGGCTAAACGTGTCGTTAGGCTAGGCCGGGTCGTGTCGTGCTGTGGGTCGACACGTTGGACACCTTTGCTCCTGCATGGCCAAAAGGAGTATTAGAGAAGGGAAGAGGATTTGTAACACCTAGGTGTTCCACACCCCTATATTAACATTAATTCAAAAAAATACCATGAAATTCCAAAAAAAATCTAGAGTTTTGGGATATGAAACCTAGGTGCCCAATCTACTTTTAGAGTGAAATTGGGTGAAAAATACCAGGAAATATATCTGTGGCAAAAAAGACAAAAAATCCTATGGATGAAAAAAAACTATTTTGATGGATTTTAGTTTGAACTGTGTTTTCTTTGCCACAGATACATTTCCTGGTATTTTTCTAGAAAACTTCATATGGGAGTAGATTGGGCGCCCAAGTTTGAGATCCCAAAATTTTAGTTTTTTTATATTTTCCTGGTACTTTTTAAATTTATTTTTGTATAGGGGTGGAACACCCAGGTGCTCCTATGTATTTCCCATTAGAGAAGTACTTTGTATGCCACTAAAATGGCTTGACTGCCTAAAAAACTAAATGGCTTGACATAGTTAGCCCAGCGAGACACCGCTGGCGTTGATTGAACTGTGAAACACAACGCGCTCCACTCACACACACAGGGCGTAGCTAGAGGATGGACAGGGTGGTCCATGGGCCACCCTATAATCGGCCTAGTACTTCACTATTCTTGTAAAATAAATTAGACATGTCGCAGCGTACGTCCAAGGCCTATTTCCAAAAAGTATGATTGCACTATTTGATAGCTAGCTCCCTCGTTCCTTCCTATGTTCTAGGTGTATGCTTTCCCCAGGAAAAAAATTCCATTGTATGCTTAAAACAAGTTTTCCTTTTTTTGCGGGGAAGTTTTCTTGTACGTTATAGAATGTATTTGATGACTTGAAGTTTCCAACTGACCTTACCACGGTGGCGAACCCTAGCATTCAGCAAGGGGAGAAGCTGGTGATGCATGGCACTAGGTAGGCATAGGACGGAGGAGTGTGTCGGCGAGGCGGGGGCTAGTAACATGTGCACGGGGCAGAACAAGCCACCAAGGCAAGAACTCCACTGACTTCACATCTTTCCAATTTAAAGTATGATTTGCATTTCCATTCAAGTATGATTTTGCCTTCAAGGTTTAACTATTAGTGCAAACCAAAAGTCAAATTGATAAATAAAGCCAACTGACTACTGATGATTATTGGTACATCTGAACTGACAATTGATAATTTAAACCTTTTACTGTAGAATTGTTGCAAAATTAATTTTACTGATACATTCTTTTGACAAATTCTATACCAGTATGTGGTGGCGTAGCAAGATGATGGGTCTATTTGGATGCTTCTTACGCTTGACATGCCAATATTGGCGCGCCAAATATTGGCAGAAGATTCGGCTGCCAGCCACTCGCCAAAAAATTGGCTAAGAAACCACTATGGAAAGTTGTTGGGGCTGGGACGAGCTATTTTTTTAATGAGATCTAAATACAGGCCATCACTGAAGTCAATGCCGAATTTCTTACCGGGCTGCTCGGGGCACCAAACCAAACAGACTCGTTACCTTCCTACGGATGGCAAAATACAAACCATGAATGTTTGTGGGAGGGGGGGCAAATGTTGGGGAACGTAGTAATTTCAAAAAAATTCCTACGCACACGCAAGATCATGGTGATGACATAGCAACGAGAGGGGAGAGTGTTGCCCACGTACCCTCGTAGACCGTAAGTGGAAGCGTTATGACAACGCGGTTGATGTAGTCGTACGTCTTCACGATCCGACCGATCCAAGTACCGAACGTACGGCACCTCCGAGTTCAGCACACATTCAGCTCGATGACGATCCCCGGGTTCCGATCCAGCAAAGCTACGGGGATGAGTTCCGTCAGCACGACGGCGTGGTGACGATGATGATGTTCTACCGGCGCAGGGCTTCGCCTAAACTCCGCGACGATACCGAGGTGGAATATGGTGGAGGGGGGGCACCGCACACGGCTAAGGAACGATCCGTAGATCAACTTGTGTGTCTCTAGGGTGCCCCCCTGCCCCCGTATATAAAGGAGCAAGGGGGGAGGCCGGCCGGCCCTAGGGGCGCGCCAAGGAGGGGGAAGTCCTCCTCCTAGTGGGAGTAGGACTCCCCTTTCCTAGTCCCACTAGGAAGGAGGAAGGGGGAAGGAAAGAGAGGGAGAGGGAGAGGGAAAGGGGGGGTCGCGCCCCCTCCCCTAGTCCAATTCGAACTCCTCATGGGGGGGGGCACCTCCTGGGCTGCTGCCCTCTCTCTCCCCTCAGGCCCACTAAGGCCCAATACTTCCCCGGGGGCTTCCGGTAAACCCTCCGGCACTCCGGTTTTCTTCGAAATCACCCGGAACACTTCTGGTGTCCGAATATAGTCGTCCAATATATCAATCTTTATGTCTCGGCCATTTCGAGACTCCTCGTCATGTCCGTGATCACATCTGGGACTCCGAACAAACTTCGGTACATCAAAACTTATAAACTCATAATAAAACTGTCATTATAACGTTAAGCATGCGGATCCTACGGGTTCGAGAACTATGTAGACATGACCTAGAACTATTCTCGGTCAATAACCAATAGCGGGACCTGGATGCCCATATTGGCTCCTACATATTCTACGAAGATCTTTATCGGTCAAACCGCATAACAACATACGTTGTTCCCTTTGTCATCGGTATGTTACTTGCCCGAGATTCGATCGTCGGTATCCAATACCTAGTTCAATCTCGTTACCGGCAAGTCTCTTTACTCGTTACGTAATGCATCATTTCGTAACTAACTCATTAGCTACATTGCTTGCAAGGCTTATAGTGATGTGCATTACCGAGAGGGCCAAGAGATACCTCTCCGACAATCGGAGTGACAAAACCTAATCTCGAAATATGCCAACCCAAGATGTACCTTTGGAGACACCTGTAGTACTCCTTTATAATCACCCAGTTACGTTGTGACGTTTGGTAGCACCCAAAGTGTTCCTCCGGTAAACGGGAGTTGCATAATCTCATAGTTATAGGAACATGTATAAGTCATGAAGAAAGCAATAGCAATATACTAAACGATCAAGTCCTAGGCTAACGGAATGGATCATGTCAATCACATCATTCTCCTAATGATGTGATCCCATTAATCAAATGACAACACATGTCTATGGCTAGGAAACATAACCATCTTTGATTAATGAGCTAGTCAAGTAGAGGCTTACTAGTGACTATATGTTTGTCTATGTATTCACACATGTATCATGTTTCCGGTTAATACAATTCTAGCATGAATACCAAAAAGGGCTTTCGCCCCGCTTTATAAATAAAGCAAACCGCCACAAGACATACAACCACAGCAGGTCCACACACACACACACCACTCAAGTACCACAACAAAGTACATAGGTTCTGCTGAGGGCACAGCTCAACAAGCCCAGAAGAAAGAGAAAAAACACAACCTGCCCAGCGCAGATGAACTAGTCAGGCTCCGGCGGAGGCGGCGGGGGCGGTGGCGACAGGCGGACAGCCATCAAGCGGAGATCGGTGATGAAGGTTGAGATGGCGTCCCGATCCGGGGGGCGGCTAAGCGGCCGCCAAAGCTGCAAGAAACCCGAGAATTTGTAGAGAGCGTCAGTAGCGCGACGAAGAGGAGTACGCTGGATCACAAGCTTATTGCGAACGGTCCAAAGCGTCCAGGCAAGGGCATATTTATCATGAGGAAATAAATAATAAATAATAAACATTTATCATGATATGAGGAAATAAATAATAACTTTATTATTGCCTCTAGGGCATATTTCCTTCAGTCTCCCACTTGCACTAGAGTCAATAATCTAGATTACATAGTAATGATTCTAACACCCATGGAGTCTTGGTGCTGATCATGTTTTGCTCGTGAGAGAGGCTTAGTCAATGGGTCTGCAACATTCAGATCCGTATGTATCTTACAAATCTCTATGTCTCCCACTTGGACTTGGTCCCGGATGGAATTGAAGCGTCTCTTGATGTGCTTGGTCCTCTTGTGAAATCTGGATTCCTTTGCCAAGGCAATTGCACCAGTATTGTCACAGAAGATCTTAATTGGTCCCGATGCACTAGGTATGACACCTAGATCGGTAATGAACTCCTTCATCCAGACTCCTTCATTTGCTGCTTCAGAAGCAGCTATGTACTCCGCTTCACATGTACATCCCGCCACGACGCTTTGTTTAGAACTACACCAACTTACAGCTCCTCCGTTTAATAAAAATACGTATCCGGTTTGCGATTTAGAATCGTCCAGATCAGAGTCAAAGCTTGCATCGACGTAACCATTTATGACTAGCTCTTTGTCACCTCCATATACGAGAAACATATCCTTAGTCCTTTTCAGGTATTTCAGGATGTTCTTGACCGCTGTCCAGTGATCCACTCCTGGATTACTTTGGTACCTTCCTGCCAAGCTTATTGCTAAGCATACGTTAGGTCTGGTACACAACATTGCATACATGATAGAGCCTATGGCTGAGGCATAGGGAACATCTTTCATTTTCTCTCTATCTTCTGCTGTGGTCGGGCATTGAGTCTGACTCAACTTCACACCTTGTAGCACGGGCAAGAACCCTTTCTTTGCCTAATCCATTTTGAACTTTTTCAAAATTTTATCAAGGTATGTGCTTTGTAAAAGTCCTATTAAGCATCTTGATCTATCTCTATAAATCTTGATGCCCAATATGTAAGCAGCTTCACCGAGGTCTTTCATTGAAAAACTTTTATTCAACTATCCCTTTATGCTATCCAGAAATTCTATATCATTTCCAATTAATAATATGTCATCTACATATAGTATCAGAAATGCTACAGAGCTCCCACTCACTTTCTTGTAAATACAGGCTTCTCCAAAAGTCTGTATAAAATCATATGTTTTGATCACACTATCAAAACGTTTATTCCAACTCCGAGATGCTTGCACCAGTCCATAAATGGATTGGTGGAGCTTGCACACTTTGTTAGCACCTTTTGGATCAACAAAACCTTCTGGCTGCATCATATACAACTCTTCTTCCAGAAATCCATTCAAGAATGCAGTTTTGACATCCATTTGCAAAATTTCATAATCATAAAATGCAGCAATAGCTAACATGATTCGGACAGACTTAAGCATCTCTATGGGTGAGAAAGTCTCATCGTAGTCAACCCCTTGAACTTGTCAAAAACCTTTTGCAACAAGTCGAGCTTTATAGATAGTTACATTACCATCAGCGTCAGTCTTCTTCTTAAAGATCCATTTATTCTCAATGGCTTGCCGATCATCGGGCAAGTCAACCAAAGTCCATACTTTGTTCTCATACATGGATCCCATCTCAGATTTCATGGCCTCTAGCCATTTTGCGGAATCTGGGCCCATCATCGCTTCCTCATAGTTCGTAGGTTCATCATGGTCAAGTAACATGACTTCCAGAATAGGATTACTGTACCACTTTGGTGCGGATCTTACTCTGGTAGACCTACGAGGTTCAGTAGAAACTTGATCTGAAGTTTCATAATCAATATCATTAGCTTCATCACTAATTGGTGTAGTTGTCACAGGAACCGGTTCTTGTGATGAACTACTTTCCAATAAGGGAGCAGGTACAGTTACCTCATCAAGTTCTACTTTCCTCCCACTCACTTCTTTCGAGAGAAACTCTTCTCTAGAAAGGATCCGATTTTAGCAACGAAAATCTTGCCCTCAGATCTGTGATAGAAGGTGTACCCAATAGTCTCTTTTGGGTATCCTATGAAGACACATTTCTCCGATTTAGGTTCGAGCTTATCTGGTTGAAGTTTCTTCACATAAGCATCGCAACCCCAAACTTTAAGAAACAACAACTTTGGTTTCTTGCCAAACCACAGTTCATAAGGCGTCATCTCAACGGATTTTGATGGTGCCCTATTCAACGTGAATGCGGCCGTCTCTAAAGCATAACCCCAGAATGATAGTGGTAAATCAGTAAGAGACATCATAGATCGCACCATATCTAGTAAAGTACGATTACGACGTTCGGACACACCGTTTCGTTGTGGTGTTCCGGGTGGCGTGAGTTGCGAAACTATTCCGCATTGTTTCAAATGTAAACCAAACTCGTAACTCAAATATTCTCCTCCACGATCAGATCGTAGAAACTTTATTTTCTTGTTACGATGATTTTCTACTTCACTCTGAAATTCTTTGAACTTTTCAAATGTTTCAGACTTGTGTTTCATTAAGTAGATATACCCATATCTGCTCAAATCATCTGTGAAGGTGAGAAAATAACGATACCCGCCGCGAGCCTCAACATTCATTGGACCACAAACATCAGTATGTATGATTTCCAACAAATCAGTTGCTCGCTCCATAGTTCCGGAGAATGGCGTTTTAGTCATCTTGCCCATGAGGCACGGTTCGCAAGTACCAAGTGATTCATAATCAAGTGATTCCAAAAGCCCATCAGTATGGAGTTTCTTCATGTGTTTTACACCGATATGACCTAAACGGCAGTGCCACAAATAAGTTACACTATCATTATCAACTCTGCATCTTTTGGTTTCAACACTATGAATATGTGTATCACTACTATCGAGATTCAATAAAAATAGACCACTCTTCAAGGGTTCATGACCATAAAAGATATTACTCATATAAATAGAACAACCATTATTCTCTGATTTAAATGAATAACCGTCTCGCATCAAACAAGATCCAGATATAATGTTCATGCTCAACGCTGGCACCAAATAACAATTATTTAGGTCTAAAACTAATCCCGATGGTAGATGTAGAGGTAGCGTGCCGACCGCGATCACATCGACTTTGGAACCATTTCCCACGTGCATCGTCACCTCGTCCTTAGCCAATCTTCGCTTAATCCGTAGTCCCTGTTTCGAGTTGCAAATATTAGCAACAGAACCAGTATCAAATACCCAGGTGCTACTGCGAGCATTAGTAAGGTACACATCAATAACATGTATATCACATATATCTTTGTTCACTTTGCCATTCTTTTTATCCGCCAAATACTTGGGACAGTTCCGCTTCGAGTGTCCAGTCTGCTTGCAGTAGAAGCACTCAGTCTCAGGCTTAGGTCCAGACTTGGGTTTCTTCTCTTGAGCAGCAACTTGTTTGCTGTTCTTCTTGAAGTTCCCCTTCTTCTTCCCTTTGCCCTTTTTCTTGAAACTGGTGGTCTTGTTAACCATCAATACTTGATGCTCCTTCTTGATTTCTACCTCCGCGGCTTTTAGCATTGCGAAGAGCTCGGGAATAGTTTTGTCCATCCCTTGCATATTATAGTTCATCACGAAGCTCTTGTAGCTTGGTGGCAGTGATTGAAGAATTCTGTCAATGACACTATCATCAAGAAGATTAACTCCCAGTTGAATCAAGTGATTATTATACCCAGACATTTTGAGTATGTGTTCACTGACAAAACTATTCTCCTCCATCTTGCAGCTATAGAACTTATTGGAGACTTCATATCTCTCAATCCGGGCATTTGCTTGAAATATTAACTTCAACTCCTAGAACATCTCATATGCTCCATGACGTTCAAAACGTCGTTGAAGACCCGGTTCTAAGCCGTAAAGCATGGCACACTGAACTATCGAGTAGTCATCAGCTTTGCTCTGCCAGACGTTCTTAACGTCGTTAGTTGCATCAGCAGCAGGCCTGGCACCCAGTGGTGCTTCCAGGACGTAATTCTTCTATGCAGCAATGAGGATAATCCTCAGGTTACGGACCCAGTCCGTGTAATTGCTACCATCATCTTTCAACTTTGCTTTCTCAAGGAACGCATTAAAATTCAACAGAACAACGGCACGAGCCATCTATCTACAACAAACATAGACAAGCAAAATACTATCAGGTACTAAGTTCATGATAAATTTAAGTTCAATTAATCATATTACTTAAGAACTCCCACTTAGACAGACATCTCTCTAGTCATCTAAGTGATTACGTGATCCAAATCAACTAAACCATGTCCGATCATCACGTGAGATGGAGTAGTTTCAATGGTGAGCATCACTATGTTGATCATATCTACTATATGATTCACGTTCGACCTTTCGGTCTCCGTGTTCCGAGGCCATATCTGTATATGCTAGGCTCGTCAAGTTTAACCTGAGTATTCCGCGTGTGCAACTGTTTTGCACCCGTTGTATTTGAACGTAGAGCCTATCACACCCGATCATCACGTGGTGTCTCAGCACGAAGAACTTTCGCAACGGTGCATACTCAGGGAGAACACTTCTTGATAATTAGTGAGAGATCATCTTAAAATGCTACCGTCAATCAAAGCAAGATAAGATGCATAAAGGATAAACATCACATGCAATCAATATAAGTGATATGATATGGCCATCATCATCTTGTGCTTGTGATCTCCATCTTCGAAGCACCGTCGTGATCACCATCCTCACCGGCGCGACACCTTGATCTCCATCGTAGCATCATTGTCGTTACGCCATCTATTGCTTCTACGACTATCGCTACCGCTTAGTGATAAAGTAAAGCAATTACAGGGCGTTTGCATTTCATACAATAAAGCGACAACCATATGGCTCCTGCCAGTTGCCGATAACTTCGGTTACAAAACATGATCATCTCATACAATAAAAAATAGCATCACGTCTTGACCATATCACATCACAACATGCCCTGCAAAAACAAGTTAGACGTCCTCTACTTTGTTGTTGCAAATTTTACGTGGCTACTACGGGCTGAGCAAGAACCGTTCTTACCTACGCATCAAAACCACAACGATAGTTCGTCAAGTTAGCGTTGTTTTAACCTTCGCAAGGACCGGGCGTAGCCACACTCGGTTCAACTAAAGTTGGAGAAACAGACACCCGCTAGTCACCTATGTGCAAAGCACGACGGTAAAACCAGTCTCGCGTAAGCGTACGCGTAATGTCGGTCCGGGCCGCTTCATCCAACAATACCGCTGAACCAAAGTATGACATGCTGGTAAGCAATATGACTTGTATCGCCCGCAACTCACTTGTGTTCTACTCATGCATATAACATCAACACATAAAACCTGGCTCTGATACCACTGTTGGGGAACGTAGTAATTTCAAAAAATTTCCTACGCACACGCAAGATCATGGTGATGACATAGCAACGAGAGGGAAGAGTGTTGTCCACGTACCCTCGTAGACCGTAAGCGGAAGCGTTATGACAACGCGGTTGATGTAGTCGTACGTGTTCATGATCCGACCGATCCAAGTACCGAACGTACGGCACCTCCGAGTTCAGCACACGTTCAGCTCGATGACGATCCCTGGGCTCCGATCAAGCAAAGCTTCGGGGATGAGTTCCGTCAGCACGACGACGTGGTGACGATGATGATGTTCTACCGGCGCAGGGCTTCGTCTAAACTCCGCGACGATATGACCGAGGTGGAATATGGTGGAGGGGGGGGGGCACCGCACACGGCTAAGGAACGATCCGTAGATCAACTTGTGTGTCTCTAGGGTGCCCCCTGCCCCCGTATATAAAGGAGCAAGGGGGGGAGGCCGGCCGGCCCTAGGGGCGCGCCAAGGAGGGGGAAGTCCTCCTCCTAGTGGGAGTAGGACTCCCCTTTCCTAGTCCCACTAGGAAGGAGGAAGGGGGAAGGAAAGAGAGGGAGAGGGAGAGGGAAAGGGGGGGCCGCGCCCCCTCCCCTAGTCCAATTCGAACTCCTCATGGGGGGGCCACCTCCTGGGCTGCTGCCCTCTCTCTCCCCTCAGGCCCACTAAGGCCCAATACTTCCCCGGGGGCTTCCAGTAACCCCTCCGGCACTCCGGTTTTCTCCGAAATCACCCGGAACACTTCTGGTGTCCGAATATAGTCATGCAATATATCAATCTTTATGTCTCGACCATTTCGAGACTCCTCGTCATGTCCGTGATCACATCCGGGACTCCGAACAAACTTCGGTACATCAAAACTTATAAACTCATAATAAAACTGTCATTATAACGTTAAGCATGTGGATCCTACGGGTTTGAGAACTATGTAGACATGACCTAGAACTATTCTCGGTCAATAACCAATAGTGGGACCTGGATGCCCATATTGGCTCCTACATATTCTACGAAGATCTTTATCGGTCAAACCGCATAACAACATACGTTGTTCCCTTTGTCATCGGTATGTTACTTGCCCGAGATTCGATCGTCGGTATCCAATACCTAGTTCAAGCTCGTTACCGGCAAGTCTCTTTACTCGTTACGTAATGCATCATTCCGTAACTAACTCATTAGCTACATTGCTTGCAAGGCTTATAGTGATGTACATTACCGAGAGGGCCCAGAGATACCTCTCCGACAATCAGAGTGACAAAACCTAATCTCGAAATACGCCAACCCAACATGTACCTTTGGAGACACCTGTAGTACTCCTTTATAATCACCCAGTTACGTTGTGACGTTTGATAGCACCCAAAGTGTTCCTCCGATAAACGGGAGTTGCATAATCTCATAGTTATAGGAACATGTATAAGTCATGAAGAAAGCAATAGCAATATACTAAACGATCAAGTGCTAGGCTAACGGAATGGGTCATGTCAATCACATCATTCTCCTAATGATGTGATCCCATTAATCAAATGACAACACATGTCTATGGCTAGGAAACATAACCATCTTTGATTAATGAGATAGTCAAGTAGAGGCTTACTAGTGACTATATGTTTGTCTATGTATTCACACATGTATCATGTTTCCGGTTAATACAATTCTAGCATGAATAATAAACATTTATCATGATATGAGGAAATAAATAATAACTTTATTATTGCCTCTAGGGCATATTTCCTTCAGCAAAGGCTAAAAAAAGTCTCATCTAAGGCTCCCATGTTTTTTCATAAATTGGTTCAAAGGGAGGGGGGGCAGTGGTCCCCTCATCTTGACACATAGTATGTTGGTTTGTTGTATTTGTGATATAAGACATTTTTAAATTAATTGGACCACCCTGACTGAAAATCATGACTACGCCACTGCTCACACATGACACCGGCGTTGATTGCTTGTCCGGACATAACCTAAGCAAAAGGCTAATAAGACATTAGGGGTGTCATGGCATCTGATACGTCTTCAATGTATCTACTTTTCCAAATAGTTTTGCTATTATTTTGGATTTGCATGATTTGAATGGAATTAACTCGGACTGACATTGTTTTCAGCAGAATTACCATGGTGTTATTTTTGTGCAGAAATAAAAGTTCTCGAATTGACCTGAAAATTTACGAATAATTTTTCTGGAATATATAAAGCTCAGGTGGCGCCCCCAGGCTTGTGGGACCCTAGGGACTCCGTTTGCCCTACCTCCAAGTCTATAAGTACCGTCTCACGAAAAAAAATAGAGATAAAGTTTCATTGCGTTTTAGGATACAGAGCCACCACCACCTCATGTTTTTCATCGGGAGGGCTGATCTGGAGTCCGTTCGGGGCTCCGAAGAGGGGGATTCGTCACCATGATCATCACCAACCCTTCTCCATCAACAATTCCATGATGCTCACCGCCGAGAGTGAGTAATCTCTTCGCAGGTTGCTTGATGGTGATAGAGTTGGATGAGATTTGTCATGAAATCGAGTCAATTTGTTAGGGCTTGATCTCTAGTATCCACTATATTCTGAGACTGATGTTGCTCTGACTTTGGTATGCTAAATGTTTGTCACTAGGGCCTGAATGCAACGATTTCAGATATGAACCTATTATATTTTCACATATATAAGTGTGTTTTGGATCCTATCTTGCATGTTGTATGCACCTATTATGTGTTATGATCCGTACACCCCAAAGTGACAACAATTGGGATTCACTACAGTGATGACCATAGTACGAGGTGTTCATGTATTCATTGAGTGTTAATGCTTTGTTCCAGTTGTCTATTAAAAGGAGGCCTCAATATCCCTTAGATTTCCTTATGGACCCCGCTGCCACGGGAGGATAGGACAAAATATATTATGCAAGTTCTTATTATAAGCACGTATAACTACATATGAAATACATGCCTATATTATATTGATGAATTGAAGCTATTGTGTATCGCTGGGTTGTGACTGTTACATGATGAATATCATCCAACATACATATCCTTTGCTGATCCAATGCCTACGCTTTGCTCATATTGATCTTTGCTAAGTTATTACTATTGATGTTGCTGCTATTACAACGGAAATGCACTTTGGTGGCCGCGCTACCTGCAGGCCGTTATCACATCCATCTGTGCTCGTCGTGATCAGCATCAAGCGACCGTATTTTTAGTAGAGGCCGCTGCACAGTGCCCGTATTTCCTGGGAAATAAACAGTGGCAGCTCACGTAGATTAGTCTACACAGCAGTGCGTGCGGGCACAGTTGCCATGCACGGTCGCACGTTGTACCATGACAGAGACGCATGTGCTCGACATGGGATTGACTCGGTCACCATGTTCCTATGCGAAAACGCACAACATGCACAGCCCATGATTCCATAAACTGGTCTATGTATTTTTTTTTTAGCCACGGCATGTGTACAAATTCACTTTTTGCCATGATGGGTGTACATTTGCAGGGAACAAAACAATGCGAATTAACTGAGACCAATATTTTCTAAAAAAAACTGAGATCGTTATTCGCAAAAAAGAACTGAGAGACCTAAGAAAAAGACGTCTGGCAGTTGAACATATGATAATAGCTGAAAAAATATAACAGCCAAAACACAGAGGACCTTGAGAATTTTCCAGTAGACAGGTTAAGACAATCATAGGTTTGCAAAATCCAGAATGGATACTAGCGGCCTGACATCCATACATACCCGCATTGTTCTTTTCAAGCGACAAACATCAGACTATTCAGTCTGAAGTTCCATTTCCAACATAAAAACAAATAAAAGCATTCATTGAATTCGGGTTTGGGTGGGGTGGTGCAGGTTTTCCTTCTGTGGTCTCGTCAGATCAAACAACAAGGCACAGACGAAGGAATCAAAAAGATTGGTAGCAAAATAAGGCAGGAAGCCCAGTCAAAAAAAAAAATCAGGCACGAAATACCCACTAAACACATTTTTTTGGTTGAAAAGCATGAGAACAAGAAACATAAATTGCAAGAATCAGCAGTTTTTAATCCTGATTCCGCTTCCTCAAAAAAAAACTATAGGCCATCAAGGGAGAAGGGGATGAATAGCCGCACGAGAACTGAGCACTGTGTGGAAGTTAACATATCTGCATCGCCACATGGGCCCATCTATACTTCTATATCTATATATATACTACCTAAAAGAAACGGAGAGTTCCGTTTCCCGTCATACGTCAATTTTTCGTCCAACCTCTTCGTTCGCCCCTCCCCACCCCTCCTCTGGTTTTCCTCCCCGTCCCGATTTTGTATTTCACACGATTTTTATTTGACCGGCAGGATCGCATTAGTCTTTTGATGGTAACCTAGTAAATATTCTTTGGTAACCGAATAAATTCGGATCAGTCTCCTGTAATCAAGGGCCAATCTCCCTCACATAACCAATCTCCCAGTCATTCAGTTGGAATTTAAATCCCAGACAATAGTTATGGAAAATATATCTTTCCCTGATTGTACTCCCGCAATCTCTCACGCGTAAGTATCTAGAAATTATCTGTCTCCCGATTTTGCCGCATCTCTTCCTCTCCCAGGCTATCGAACCTCTCTCTCTCAGCCGACCCTCTCTCCAAGAAAACAACGCGATCCAGAAAATCTCAGGTAGTGCCCTCTCTCTTCCAATCCATGGATGAGTTCAAGCAAAAGAGTTGGAGGTGCAACGCAAAAATCAATATGCATGCCATCCTTCTTCGGGGATGCCTTGCATGGCCCATGTAAGAGATCATGTACGCCCTTGTAATTCCCATCTTGCGGGCTAGCGAATCAACTTGCTTCCCGTTAGACCGAGTTCCAGCATGCGTTTTCGTTTTTCTATTCTTGCTCTATTTTTGTGTGTGGTGAAGGTGAGTCTTGATCTTAGCCTGGTTGATTTGTTTGTTTCTTCTAAGACAGGGAATGAGGGAATCCATGTTTTGTTAGTGAAGGAAGTACATTTTCCTCTTTCTTAATCATGAGTTTCAGGTTATTCTAAGTTAATTTAGTACATAGAATGTGTGCTATATATAAAAGGTCCACACGGGCTTGTACTAGATAGTTTACGATTACGAGAATAGACACAATGGGTTTTTGGTACATCTTGTAAAAGACATAGCTGCTCGAACTATTTTTAAACGATGGAGTTATATAGCATCTTGAGTTTAATTGATATTATGGCAATGCCATCACCGGCAGCACCGACAGCAACAATGACGGCCAACTCATGAAGCGAAGAAGAAGAAAAACAACAACAGAAGTTATTTATCGGCTAAAAAAAGTTGACAGTAGTTATGTCCTAAGGGTAAATGTTATACATAATATTAGAGTTTGTTTGACCCCGCTGCAACGCACGGGCAATTACCTAGTCAAAACAAAAAATAATATCCCCACCAGCCCTTTCCACCACCAACTACATGTTCGATTTTCAAAATAGCACACCTGACACATGCATGCAGAACGATGTGTACCCGAGGCCCACGTACAATCATAGCACCGCAGCCCATGGCACAACTGTATTGCAGTTTAATAGCCAGCGTATACATACGAGAAAAACAAGGCATTGCGCATCGTGATGCTATACTACACGGTAGAGATTCCGGCCACCAGGTAGCTCGGCCACCAAAATGCCTCTCTCCTATTACAATCACTATAAAAATGCTACTGTTCCTGTTACTGCTACTATTAAAACTATCAAACTACTGTGCTACTAAACACTTTGCTGAAGATATTTAGTTCTTTAGTGGTTGAATTGACAACTCAACTGCTAAGACTTATAAATATTCTTTGGCTCCCTTGTGTCGAATCAATAAATTGGGTGAAATACTACCCATGAAGACTGTCGCGATCCCCTATATTTGTGGGTTATCAGCATCCTCCTACTGTTGTTTTAAGAGGAAAAAACAAGGACACCTTTGCCAAGCTTCACTATACCACAAGTTCTGTCGATATTGCTCCAAGATATGCTTTGCCTAGTTCTTCCTCCAGAAGGCGAAGTGGTTGTTATAGAGGGCATTGGTGGCTTGGGAAAGACATGGACGGCAAAAGCTGCGTTCAAACCCCAAGCAACTCAAATCGCTTTGAAAACTTATGTGGGTTTCATTGTGCAGAAGCTATAGTCTGAGACGGTGCACTGAGAAGATTGCGACATGTCTTTAAATTGACATTGGAGAGGAACTATTATCATCAAGAATAAGGGTAATGATCAAAGAACATCTCGCAAGACGAAAGTTCTTGTTGGTTCTTAACAATGTTTATTTTCTCAAGGAAAACATTTTATGGCACCTCGGGATTCCATGCCCTCGAGAGCAGAGTTTAGGTTCAAAGGTCATTGTGACCACAAGAACCAGGAGGGCTTTATCAGTCATGGATCCAGCTCTGGTTATAATGCCACAACCTCTCCTATATCAGGAGTCATATGACTAACTGCGTGAGAAGATTGGCAAAGATATTGATCTAAAGTTAATCGACAACTGTTATGGCATGCCATTGTCGGTTATCTTACCGGTGGGAGCATTGTGTGATGTGCCTACACAAGAGGAATTCAGCAAGTTAATCAGTGAAGCCTATGTAGCTCAAGGACCCAAGGTGTCAGTGTTCACCACAATGATTCGCCTTGTAAAGTTTGGTTACCATCGGCTTCCTAGTGATACCGCCAGGCATTGCTTCCTCTACTTCTTACTCTTCCCTAACAATGAAGCAATTTCTGTCAAGGACTTGATCATGTTCTGGAAGCTAGATGGCATGATTCAAGAAGCTAGCAGTAGAGATTCTCATGAGGCTAACTGTAACGGTAAGGAAATAATTCATGTGCTTTTGAAGCATGGTTTGATTCATTCTGAGGGTGATGATCACATCCACATGCACGATGTCGTTAGAGAGACGGTATCACAACTAGGACGGGATAATGGCTACGTAGAACAGCCCCAAAGGTACTTTGACGGTGACATTCGGTTTGAGAATCTTGCCAGGTTGGGCTGAAGAATTTCCTTAATGAACACAATAAAGGAAGAACTCCGCGCAAGTCCAAGCCATGAGTGCTTTCCAACTTCGACGCTACTTTTAAGAGGAAACCGCCATATGAGAACTATACCGGAAGAATTTTTTTGCTGTGTGGGAATGCTTAGAGTGCTAGACCTGTCCTTCGCTCCAATCAGAATCCTGCTCCGGTCCATTTCTCGTTTGTATCACCTCCGTCTGCTGCTACTAGTTGGATGTGGACACCTGCAGAAAATTCAGCACATAGGCTCGCTGCACATGCTGGAGATACTTAATGCATCAGGGTGTGGCTCCCTGAAAAGTGTAGAATGCGGATCATTTGACCGTATGAGGTTGCTCAAGATCCTCGACCTTTCGGGAACTTCTATTGCATACTTGCCATCTCTCGCTGCGTGCATGGAGGTTACCCAGCTTCTGCTACAAGATTGCCCGTGTGCCGAGTCCGAGCCAACCAGAGAAACAAGCCACAATACATGTGATACAGAATCTACCAAGTTCGCGCATGGAGTTTCGAAAACAGGCGCTGCCAGTAACCTACAGATAGGGACAAGTAAGGATCTGGTGAACTGGATGGCCATGCTTTGGTTACCTCCTGGACCGACTTTCGAGTTTTCTGACAGATTTGGTATGAGGGTCTCTCAAGAGGTAAACCAGGACAGAAAAAACATACATTTATGCGAGCCATGCCAACTTCTTTCAGTCTTTGGACAAAGACTCTCCGCTGTGGTCGAACTGCCTTCGAAAGTTTCACATGGTTATCTCCCCTTTAAACTATGAGCAGACCATGGGCAATGGGTTTGGAGCACGGAGCACAAAATTCACTGCTGTGAATGCCGCACAGTCGGGCGATTTTGATAGGGCTTTGGAGATAAACCGTGCCGGCATTCCTAATGATCTTGAAGGGATTCTTAGACACGCTGAGCTAATATCATTAAAAAGTGTAACAGGGGCAAATCTGGCATGGACCCTGAATACCGGGAGACCGGCAGCAGCACGAGAACTTTGGATGGAGGACTGCCACCAGCCGGAGAGTATTTTCTTCCTGGAAGAAGTGGCTACAATGGTAAAATTGCAGAATATATGGATCTCTAACATGGGCAATCTAGCATATTTCTGCCAAGAAGGGGGGGCAGAAAACCCGACCGGTTTCACCAGTCTGACGCACTTGCACCTCGACTGCTGTCCGAAGCTCGGCTTCCTCTTCCCCTCATCCCCGCGCCTACCCAGCCTTCGCAGCCTGCAAATAAGGTTCTGCGACAGCCTGGGGAAAGTGTTCGACGAACCGGTCCCCGCCGCCGCGGAGCACGCTCTTCCTGGGCTGCGGTCACTGCTGCTGTGGGAGCTTCCGGAGCCCGGCTGCATCTGCGGAGGGGTCCTGCCGTCTCTCAGGGACTTGAAGGTGAAGGGCTGCGTGAAGCTGAAGGAAATTCCCATCGGCGTGACCGAAAATAACCCGTTCTTCACGACGATAACAGGAGAGATGCAGTGGTGGGACGATCTGGTATGGGATGATGAAAGTGTCAAGCGTTGGATACTGTTTAGAAACTGGGGCACCCTGCTACCGGAACCGGATCCTCTAACATTGAGAAGAAAAGTTAGAGAAACTAAAATACCCTAACTTTCCTTCTTTCTATCCATGTGATTATGGCTAAAATAATTTAAATTAATTTGCAAATTGATGATCTACCGTGTACATTTATAGTAATTACATACAAACAATTTGATGATGAAATAAAATTAATTTTAAATTATTTATGTCTACAGTAAATACCAACAATAAACAACCTACTAACTAGCTACTAACAGTCCCTAACTTTTCTTCTTCATTTTACACTAGGACAAACACTGTAGCATCGTAACTTTCCTTCACAATGTTAGAAGATCTGGTTCGCCTGCTACCACATTTTGCAACCGAAGGATGATGATGGGCCTTCCAGGCCTTTTCTTTTTTTTAGCTGTTTTTCGATCTGGCGGTGATGTCTCTCTGCTGATTGCTGTCCTTGGATACAACATGATTTGTCACACTTTCTGCACTCTCTTCATCTCTTCATGCATGTAAATAGTCTCTATGTGCATATTTCTTTAATTTATCAAATTTTATTCACACTAGGATTCTTTCATACTATTTTTTGTGTGTGGGAAAAAGGAGACTTTTCATCAGTCGCGCTACAATGGTACGTACTCCCTCTATCCGGAAATACTTGTCATCAAAATAGACAAAAATGAATGTATTTAGAACTAAAATACATCTAGATACATCCTCTTTTATTCATTTTAATGACAAGTATTTTCAGACGGAGGGAGTAGGAGAGAAGGCTGTGTTTTTGTTTTGTTTAAAAAAGATCGTTGTTTTAGATAGTGGGGTGTGTGCCCTCGAATTTTGCTTGGGAGCCTGAAATATAAATGTTTCCATCTCAGTGACTACCTCCCTCCCGTCGCAGTGCCTGTCTCAACGCGGACCGCCCGGCCGGCTTCCCGGTGCCGTCCACTCCGAGCGGGCTGAGATCCGGGCTGCGTCCTGGAACCTCGAGATAGGTGCGACCGACATTCCCTCCAGTTCTTCCAGCTGTTCGTTCTCTATGCTCGAACCGGTCCCGCTCGGCCGCCTTGCCAAGGTGGCCCTAGACTCGTCTATAGTTTTCGGGGGGAAGTTGGTCCCTCTTTAAAGCAGATTGCGGCTATCCAGGCCCGGGAGATCCTTGACGGGAAACTCGCCGAGACCCGGGCCCGTCTCCTCCGTACACCGGCGCCCCAGCCTTCCGCAGGGATACCAGTCGAGGAAATCCGTGGTCGCACTCGCTCCCGCACTGCCGCTCTCAGAGCCCACAGCGCTTCCACCGTCCCGGGGTCAAGCAGCCCCTCAATGGAGGTTTAGATGCGCGCCCTCTTCTGGAACATCCGCGGCTTTGGCCATGATGGCCACTGCTGCCAGCTAGTTGAGTACATCCGCGACGAACACATTGACATCATTGCCATTCAAGAAACCATGCGCGCGGAGTTCTGTCTCCCCGAACTTGACAACCTTAGCTCCCACCTGTTTGCCTGGCATTGGTTCCCTTTTAGTGGGAACAATGGCCACTCGGGTGGCATCCTGTTAGGTGTGAAGGATGCCACCTTTGAGGTGGGTGGTATGGACCGGGGCGAGTTCTTCGTTAGTATGGAGATCTTTGAGCGGGCGCTAAACTTTAAGTGGGAGGTCATCATTGTATACGGACCGACGGACCACCGCCGCTCCCCGACATTCTTTGCTAAGCTACAACAGAAGATCTCCGCTTCCTCCCTCCCAGTGGTCGTGGGAGGTGACTTTAACCTCATCCGCTCCCCGGATGAGAAGAACAATGACCGGGTTAACCGCCCCGGATGCAGATGTTCAACGACTGCATCGCGGAGCTTGGCCTCCGTGAGCTTAAGCGAACGGGGGGCGGTTCACCTGGACTAACCGCCAGGCGAACCCGACGCAATCCGTTCTGGACCGCGTCCTAGTCTCTCTCGAGTGGGAACTCAGATGTCCCCTGGCCTCGCTGCAAGCTATCACCCGGACCGGTTCCGATCACGCCCCCGTCCTCCTCTCCTCCGCAGATGAACGCCCCCCCATCCCTCCTCGGTTATGGTTTGAGCTCTTCTGGCTCAACTAGGCCGGATTCCGCGAGGACGTTGCGGCTAAGTGGACCGCCGCGCGCGATTCTCCTCACCGCGCCATGTCCGCCGTTGACTCCTGGCAGTTCTGCGCCAAGCTTGCCCGCCAATTTATGAAGGGTTGGGGCGCGAACCTCGGCCGTGATCTCCATGACCACAAGAAGGCCCTCCTGAGTGCCATGCAAGTCTTGGACGCTGATACGTCTCCAATGTATCTATAATTTTTTATTGTTCCATGCTATTATATTACCCTTTTTGAATGTTTATGAGCTTTATTTTACACATTTATATCATTTTTTGGACTAACATATTAACCGGAGGCCCAGCCCATATTGCTGTTTTATTGCCTGTTTCAGTATTTCGAAGAAAAAGAATATCAAACGGAGTCCAAACGGAATGAAACCTTCGGCAGCGTGATTTTTTGAAAGAATATGATCCTGGAGACTTGGAGTTTACGTCAGAAGATCCTCGAGGAGGCCAGGAGAGAGGGGGGCGCCCCCCCCTACTGGCGCGCCCCCTTGTCTCGTGGGCCCCTCGAGCACCTCCCGACCGACTTCTTTCGCCTATATAGCCCCACGTACCCGAAAAACATCCACGGACAAGATAGATCGGGAGTTCTGCCGCCGCAAGCCTTTGTAGCCACCAAAAACCTCTCGGGAGCCCGATCCGGCACCCTGCCGGAGGGGGAACCCATCACCGGTAGCCATCTTCATCATCCCGGTGCTATCCATGACAAGGAGGGAGTAGTTCACCCTCGGGGCTGCGGGTATGTACCAGTAGCATGTGTTTGATCTCTCTCTCATGTTCTCTCTATGGCACGATCTTGATGTATCGCGAGCTTTGTTATTATAGTTGGATCTTATGATGTTTCTCCCCCTCCACTCTCTTGTGATGAATTGAGTTTCCCTCTTGAAATTATCTTGTCGGATTGAGTCTTTGCTTTGAGAACACTTGATGTATGTCTTGCCGTGTTTATCTGTGGTGACAATGGGATATCACGTGCCACTTGATGTATGTTTTGTTGACCAACTTGCGGGTTCCGCCCATGAACCTATGCATAGGGGTTGGCACACGTTTTCCTGACTCTCTGGTAGAAACTTTGGGGCACTGTTTGAAGTACTTTGTGTTGGTTAGATGAATCTGAGATTGTGTGATGCATATCGTATAATCATGCCCGCGGATACTTGAGGTGACAATGGAGTATCTAGGTGAGATTAGGGTTTTGGTTGATTTGTGTCTTAAGGTGTTATTCTAGTATGAACTCTATGATAGATTGAGCGGAAAGAATAGCTTCATGTTATTTTACTACGAACTCTTGAATAGATAGAACAGAAAGGATAACTTTGAGGTGGTTTCGTATCCTACCATAATCTCTTCGTTTGTTCTCCGCTATTAGTGACTTTGGAGTGACTTTTTGTTGCATGTTGAGGGATTGTTATATGATATATCTATGTTATTATTGTTGAGAGAACTTGCACTAGTGAAAGTATGAACCCTAGGCCTTGTTCCCTATCATTGCAATACCGTTTACGCTCACTTTTATCATTAGTTACCTTGCTGTTTTTATTATTTCAGATTACAAAAACCTATATCTACTATCCATATTGCACTTGTATCACCATCTCTTCACCGAACTAGTGCACCTATACAATTTACCATTGTATTGGGTGTGTTGGGGACACAAGAGACTCTTTGTTATTTGGTTGCAGGGTTGCTTGAGAGAGACCATTTTCATCCTACGCCTCCCACGGATTGATAAACCTTAGGTCATCCACTTGAGGGAAATTTGCTACTGTCCTACAAACATGTGCACTTGCAGGCCCAACAACGTCTACAAGAAGAAGATTGTGTAGTAGACATCAGACGCCCGCGCTGACACTTCTGGGATCTCTCCGAACGAGTGGATGCTGAGATATGATCTCGAGGACCAGCTCTCGGTCATCTACTCGGACGAGGAGGCATACTGGCGGTTGCGCGGCACCCAACGGTGGGTGCTCCGTGGGGACGCTAACACGGCTTACTTCTAGGCGATCGCCAATGGCCTGCGTCGATGGAACTCCATTCACTCCTTGTGGGACGGCGATACTCAGCTTGTTCGCCCCTCGGACATCCGAACCCATGTAGACAGCTTCTATAAAGCCCTTTTCTCCCCTATCCCTCGGGGTGGGGCTGCGCTGGCCCCCGATACCTGGTCGGGTGCCCAGCTAGTTTCCGACGAGGCCAATGCTGCCTTGGTGGCACCTTTCTCGAAGGATGAGGTCCTAGCGGCAATCAAAGGAATGAACCCTCCTCGGCTCCGGGCCCGGATGGATTGCCAGTCTCGTTTTTCAAAACGTTCTGGCAAACCATCAAACCGGAAGTCATGGCCCTCTTCGACGAGTTCTTCTCTGGGACCATGGACCTTGGGCGCCTAAACTATGGGATCATTACCCTCATCCCCAAGGTCCCGGGCGCCTCGGACATTCGCCAATTCTGCCCGATCATGGTGATCAACGTGATCTTCAGGATCTTGGCTAAAGGTTACGCCAATAGGGTGACCCTTCTAGCGGACTCTGTCACCCACCCCAACCAATCCGCCTTCATCCAAGGCCGGTTTATTTTGGATGGGGTGCTGGTCTTTCACGAAGTCCTCCATGAAGTCCGATCCAAGAACCACTGCGCGGTCTTCCTAAAGCTCGACTTTCACAAAGCCTACGACACTGTCCATTGGCCCTTCCTTCGGGAAGTTTTGCTTCGAAAGGGTTTATGACCGCTGGGTGACCCGTGTTATGTAACTCGTCACCTGCGGTCGGACGGCGGTCAACATCAACGGTGAGATCGGTCCTTACTTCCCCACCTTATGTGGGGTTCGCCAGGGTGACGTGTTCTCCCCATTTCTGTTCAACATGGTTGTCAATGCCCTCGCGGTCATCCTTGATAAGGCCAAAGCTTGTGGCCATATCCGCAGCGTAGTCCCCCACCTAGTGGGTGGGGGAGGGTCTCCCTCCTCCAATATGCGGATGACACCATAGTTATGGTGGAGGGCTCCGCGTCCGACATCGCCAACCTGAAGTTCCTCCTCTTGTGTTTCCAACAGATGTCTGGGCTCACCATCAACTTCGATAAGAGCAAAGTGATGGTTCTTGGCTATCCTCTGGAGGAGGCTTTGTCCATTGCGGACTGGCTGAACTGCCGCCTGGGTTCCTTCCCCACGACTTACTTGGGGATACCCATTAGTGACTCCAGGCTCACCGTTGTTGATCTCCGCCCGACGGTGACTAGGATGCAGCACCGGGTTGAACCCTGGAGGGGGTGGTGGCTGTCGAAAGCAGCCAGGGTAATCCTAATCAACTCTTCGCTTGCTAGCCTTCTCTGGTTTCTCATGAGCTTCTACGGCCTCCATGAGACCCTCCATCAGGAGGTTGCCAAATACCAGTCGAGGTTTTCTTGGGCTGGTGAGGGCGACAAACAGAAGTATCATATGGTGAGCTGGCCCGACATTTGCAAACCCAAAGACCAGGGTGGCCTTGGGATCTTGTCATCTCGACGCATGAACATTGCTCTCCTGACCCGTTGGCTGTGGCGTATCGCCAATGGGAAGGGAGGCCTCTGGCTTACCATCATCCGTAATAAGTACCTTTGGGGCCAACCTCTTGCGTTTTGCCAGCGTACGGGTGGATCCCAGTTCTGGCAGTCCGTGATCCAGCTTCTGCCCGTCCTCCGCATCGGCACGTCCATCTCAGTTGGCTCCGGGTCCTCGACCCTGTTCTGGTTCGACCGTTGGTTAGGGGACTCCCCCCTGGCTGCGCGATTCCCAGAACTCTTTCCCATTGCGGCCGACCCTCGGGTCTCTGTCGAGACGGCCCTTATTGACTTAGGGCGTCTCGCTTTCCGGCACCCCTTCGGCCCCCTCGAGGTGGCTGCTTGGGACTCCCTCCTCCAAGACATCGCCCTTATGCCGATGAACGTCGAGGAGGACCAGGATGAGCCGTCTGGCCGCTTTTCCATGAAGTCCTTGTATGCCGCCATTGCGCCCTTGGCGGCCCCGGAACCCTTTAGCCTGATCTGGAACATCCGCCTACCTCTGAAGATCAGGATTTTCCTGTGTGGACGCCTCCCCTCTGGGGTTGAAGTCCTCAAGCGTAACGGCCCAGGCGATGGGATGTGTCCCATCTGTGTCACGATCGAGGACGCTAACCACATCTTCTTCTCGTGCTCTACTGCCCAGTTCCTGTGGGCTTGCTTCCGCGAAACGGTCGGTGGACAGTGGTGCAATACCAACTTCCCCGATTTACTTGCAGAGCTCAACGCTTCCCCTACCCGATACCGCCATATTAGATGGTTGTGCATTGGGCTTCTCACCTGGACGCTTTGGAACATTCGCAATAAGCTTGTTATTCGGAAGGTGCCTCTCCGCCGTGCGACTGACGCAATCTTCAAAATGTGTGGTTACTTGCAGCTTTGGCAGCCGCTTAGCCGCCCCCAGGACAGGGACGTCATCACCACCCTCCTCACCGACCTCCGCTCGATGGCTCTCCGCGTGGCACCCCCGCTGCCCCCCCCCCAGAGCCGGACTAGGCCGTCTAGTGGATCTGTGGAGTGTGTGTTTTTGTGCTTAGGGCTTGTTGTGTTGTGCCCTCAGCATTGACCCTTATGACTTCTTTGTGTTCTTGTGGACCTCCGTGTGCGTGTGTGTTTGTGCTTTGTTCAACCTTTTTGGATGTTTGGTTTGGACGGTTTGCTTTATAATATAAAGCGGGGCGAAAGCCTTTTTCGGTAAATACAAATGTTTGAATCACGGTCTCGCGCCTTGAAATGTCGCAGTCCACGCCCTTCATGCAGAAAGTAAACACTCGCCGTCGCCAACGGAACAACCGGGAAGCTCATCGCAGAGGACGAGTGTGTGCGCGCATCGCGCCCCCACCCTACCAGAATGGTGGCACCGGCGTGCCTGGGTTACAAGGGGGAATGAACCAGCCAAGTAGAAAAGCGGGGTCTAAGAGCATCTCCAGCCGTTCGGCCCCCCAGGGCGCCGAAAAAGAGCGGCCTGGGGGCGAACCGGCGCTAGATTGGCCCCTGGGGTTCGGTTCGCTCCCAGTCATAGGCCCATGGTCACCGCGGGTTCGGCGAAGTTCGTTTCATTTTTTTGCAAACTCAGCGATTTTTTGCAGAAACTCGGCCATACTTCATCGAAATTTATACAAAAACGTAAAAACATGCAAGAACTACGCCTAACTTAAAAAACAAACTAAAAGCCTAGCTGTCACCGCCGTCGTCTACATGCCGAGAAGCCTGTAGAAGCGGGTGTAGTCGCCGCTACCGCCGCCGCCGTCTTCGTCGTCATCGCGCGCCCTGCCTGCGGCGTCCCTGCTGCAGCCCTGGCCGGGGTCGCCGACACGTGGTGGGGCGCTTGACGGCCCAGCCTCACCCTCATCGCCGTTGTCGATGACGATAACGCCGCCCTCCTCGGCGCGGCTACGGGGCTGGGTCTCCAGGTACGCCCGGCGCTGGCGGCGCACCCGCTTGCGGACATAGTCCTCCTTCGCCCATTTGAGGGCGGATTTGTCGTCAGGGGCCATCATGTCAACGTGCTCCGGCTTCACGGGGAGCAAGCCCGGCTCAGGCTTCGGCCGGACCAGGCACAGGGAGCGCCTCGCCGGTGCCGTCGCGGGTGGTGAGAGCTCTTTGATGATGAGGGCACCGCCCGTGAGGCATCAATGGAGGCTGACCGGCGCAGCAATGCGGCAGCCTTGGAATTGATTCCTGCGGGAACCGAGGCGATGAAGCGGCCGTCTCGCTAACTCAGTGGGCCCACGGCTGTTTCGCGCCAAAACACTCGCCCTGGCTCCCCCCAGCCCGTCGGGTTCGGCCTGAATCCACCGGCGCTGATTTCAGCCCAAGCCGGCGAAAAACGGGCTCCTGGGGCGCGACTGAGCCGTTTTTTCGGCGCCGGCACGGAAAAATCGCCTGGGAAGGCCATGTTAGGGGCACGGCTGAAGATGCTCTAAGACAGCGTTTGGCTGGTACTACCAAAACATACAGTCAAGGAGGCGTTCGGTTGCAAAATCACGCGTGCCAGTGCCACAATCTTCAGAAGCAGGAGCGAGCAAGTACTACCTCTGTACCTTCTTCAGAGAAAGGCGAATATGCAGACAGACTACCACAGGCAAGTAACTGCTGGGGCGTAGCGTCGGATCAATCGTCATGGCAAAGCCGTTCCATTCAATCTCTACTTAATCAGGCAGGGTTCGGGTGGGGATCTTTAGGTTAGGCGCGGCGATGAGGATAGGCGCGCGGTCAGTCGCTCGGTTCTGTGTGCTACAGCCTGTACCCGTGGTAAGCAGCAGAGTGATAGTGGCGGACGCTGCTGGACGATGACAGGTAGTCGCTGTACAGAGGCGGGGCGTACTCCGGACTCGCTGGAGCGCCGCACGGGTCGAACCGCGGCCTGACCGGGCCAGCGTCAGGGTTGCCGTAGCCGCTGCTCCTGGGTGGTAGAACTTTTCTGTCGCCCAGTAGGACCTCCTGCGTGCGAAAATGACGATAGGTCAGAAAACAGACATCCGGCATGCGGTTCATGATTGCGCCGATAAACAGACGCCCAGTGTAATCGACGCTGGTCTCCATGCAGACGCCCAGTGTAATCGACCCTGTGAAAACCGGAGGAGCAAGGGTTGTGCTGTGTAGTGTGCTTTACATTTTTACATAGGTGGGCTATCATGTCCTGGGTAGCTGCCTCCAGCAAGTTGGAACCTAGGCTAGTTATGAAATGGCCCAAATCACCGATGGTTAACAAAGGAAAATTACTACTCATAGAGAAGGAGCAACTGCGCACAAGTGGCTTTCTCAAGTTTTATCCCGCTCCGGACTCTTGGGGTGAAAGCGGCTATGCGCCATTTCCTCCTAGCTAATATCCTGCTGGTCTGATATCTAAGACAAATTTATCTTCTAATAAAGGTTGGCTGAAATCTCCAACCTTGTGTAAACTACACTTAAATTGTTGCAAGCAAAAAAAATGGACCTGGTATAACTGGTAGGTGGCAACTATCTGTGTATGCGTAGTAGGCTGGGCGCAAAAATAAATAAATAAAAAATTCAGATGGCATCCTAATCTCATTCAGAAAATGGATACTAAAGTAGGAACCCTTAGGGCATTGGTAATTAACCTGTATGAGTTGATGCGCAGTCTGAACTTGCGAAGAAGTGCCTTTGATTGAAACTAGAACCTCATCCAGATAATTTCCAGTTTCCTCGAGGACAACCACCGCTCCACTGACAGAACGTATATGAGCAATGGTCCGTCCCCTGACACCAATTATCTCTTCAGCTTGCAGCAAAGGGATCTGCATTGTCTGCGTAATCTGAAAACCAAAACATCCCATAAGAGCAACGTCTGTAGCAGCCTGATGTAAAATGACCATACCAAGTAACGTTGCGGGGGAAAAAAAGGGAAAATGAACAAAAGAAACCTGCTTGTACCAGGTGAAACTTGAGCACATTTTTACAAGCTAACTGACATAATATAGGTGCATAGCGTAACTAGGGGATAATAATAGTTATAGCAATAGACCTTCGGTATTAAGGGAACGGTTGGGTGTCTGATATCTGATGAATATGGGTCACAAACAGATGGGCCTCGTCCATACAACAAATATCTGCTGCCACTCATGTTGAGAGGACTTCGACTGTCAGATAACAAAAGGTCCTGGTTCACTGGAAGAGCATAACCATTGGTAACCGTAACCTGATTTTCTTCAGAACTATCCTGCACCTGAACCATTGCTTGGTTCTGCAGATATGCAACAGTGATATCAATCCGACGAGAACGTTACAAGTGCTCTCATCTTTACTCATAGTAAAGCGTGCAGCAACAATTATAGCAAGGATTACCTTTCTTTCAAATAGATGAAGGACGCTATGATCAACTAGGAACTTCCGGAGAAGTCCAAGTACTGATTTTAGGGCATTGAGGACCTTGAGGGAAGCACCACGTATCTCCACAATTCTTTCAACCACCATCTGATTGCTCAAAAGGTCGTCTAGAAAAGTAGATCCAGTATCATGTGTTACATCCAGTGATCTAGATTGAATTCACAACAACCAAAACGAGATCAAAATTGAAAAGCTGGCAAAAAGGTATACGCTTGAATAAGGTGAAAAGTATGTTGTGGGGCTTCTAAAAATGTAACCTACCAGGCAGGCTCTTTACAGTGTGCAAAAGAATCTCCATGGTATTAGTAGCAACAAATACCAGATTGAAATCAAGTTGCTTCTCTGTCGTAATGAATATTTCAGTGATTTATGTATCATGGAAGGGACAATCCAATCTAGTTCGATTATACCACTGATATATAGGGATGCAATGCAATGTGGAAGCTTATGTGACTTCTGGTCTCAATATTTTATAAAAGTGGGGGAGTTTAATTTTTCAAGTGATAGGGTCACAACAAAGCATCTGGTTAACTGATTGGTGTAAATCCCTTAAGCAACCACCATTTTCTACAAGGGTCACAATACACAATTTGGTTGAAAAATCGGTGTCAACCAACGAAACCAAGTATTCTCATGCTAACAAGTTAGATAACACAAGAACAAGAATCCTATCAATTGCACTCCTTCTTCAGTGATGAAACAGAGTACGTTCTACTATTCTAGTGAACAGGGCCGGTGCTAGTAATTTCTGGGAGAAGGCAGGTGCTACTTTTCAGAGAAGGTTGGTGCTACAACACAAAGTTGGGAAAACAGTCCAATAGTTTTTCTGGATTTTTCTCAGCAAAAAGAACTTGACATCAAGTACAGGTGGACTCTTGTACAAGAAATGATGGATCATAGAAGTTAGGGACACCACGTTTGCTTTAGAATGCCCAGGTATACTCCCTTGTTTCCACATTCAAGTTATACATCCAAGATCGAAACCAATGTTAATAATTTATAGGTAACAAAAATGACTGGCCATTCTACAAATCAAACTGGAAATGCATCACATAATACTTGAGTTGAAAATGTATATACCTTTTCAAGTTACACATCCAAGAGCGAAACCAATGTCATTAATTCATAGGTAATAAAAATGACCAGTAATTCTATGGATCAAACTGGAAATGCATCGCATAATAGTTAACATGAAAATGTATAACCGTGTACCTTGATCTATAATCCTTATGGTAACACCAGTAGTTTCTTGCATTAACTTGATCATGGTTCCTTGCTTGCCAATTAAGTGCACCGCTTGTGCTTTAGGAACCAGTAATCTAGCGCAACAAATTTCTGGTGCAGAAGCAGATAATGTGACATCAGGATTGATCCCTTCTATATCATTTACATGCTTGAAGATCCTAACTGTAGCATCCATAGCAGGTGCCAGTTCTGCTTGTGTTTCTTCTGTTGCGGATATCAAGACCTAAAGAGGAGGTATAAAATTAACAAAATGAATAAGAAAATACAAACAAATGATCTAAGTTTAACCTTTTTTGTTCTTTTCTATGTACTCACAATAAGTACCACCTCAACATGCCACGCTAGAATAGAATCCTCCTGTTTTAAAAAGCTTATGCTTACAAGACTGAGAGTAATTTTCAGTTATTTCAACTTCCCTAACACATGGCCTTAGTAATGGCTTTGTTCCTATGGTTGCAAAAACTGTTAAACTAAAACAACAAACCCAACAGATAACATGGCCAAGACTTACCAAAGTAGAGATTTCTTGTAGAACAATTAAATTAAACAATAAGTCACTTATCTATTAAATGCTAACAAAAAAAGGTCATTGAACAATTGGAATTATAAAGCTAACATTGATGCCACTGTTTCGTCCATTTCATAACCAAATTAGGTTCCAGAACAAGTTAAAAAAAGGGTTCCAAAACTATTAGGATAGCGTTGCAAGATGACAGTAACAATGTGCCGATGGCCACAATGCACAATTCTCAAGAGAACATGGAAATGAGTAACCCAAACCAGGGCAATGCTGGCACACAATTGCTGATCTACATGTCGAGAGCTGCTTGTGGAAGACCCATGGTAACGCCACAGTCCAATGTACAATGAGCATACACAAATCGCAAAGTAATTTCTAGATTAGCTAGCTTATATTGCTAATCGATCGTTGTGACCACATGAGACCATGAAATTCATGCTCCACGCGCCCAACCGCATACTAAGCATGGCACAAGCGACTCAATTTCTAATCCCCGATGTCCTAACCACCACCATCGAGCCATAAATCCTAACATGAATCAACCAGAATTCCGGGGTAGGAGCCTTAAAATATGGCCGGTGACGCCGCCCGTGGTCTCGCGGCCGCGGACATGGGTCTCCTTGCAGAGGCGCTGGATGATCTCAAGTCCCAAGAGAACTTGGAAATGAGCAACCCAAATCCCCCAATACCAGGAAAATTTGAGCTGGTATTTTGTCCCAAATCCCTCAATACCAGAAAAATATTGGGGAAAGGGGAGCCGTTGGAGATGCTCTTACAGTGAGCATGCACAAATCCCAAAGCAATTTCTAATTTAGTTCTCCTTATTAACCTGGAGAGGTTGTGACCACATGAGACCGTAGACAGTCATGCTCCAGGCGCCCAATTTCCCGTGCCCTAACCACCGCCATCAAGCCATCGACCAAAATTACAGGGAAGGAGCCTTACAATCCGGCTGGAGACGCCGTCCGCGGCGTCGAGGACGCGGACGCGGGCGCGGGTCACCTCGCAGAGGCGCTTGACGATCTCGCCCCGGCGGCCGATGAGACCGCCCACCTTGTCCCCGGCCACGACCAGCCGGAACACGCTCGCGCCGGGAAACCCGGGCCAAGGCGCCGCCTTCTGCCCCTCCTCCGCCGCCTCGGACGCCGAATTCGTCGGCGCAGGCGGCGACTGCGGTGCCGGCGGCGGCGGCTGCTCCGGCTCCGTGTCGGGGGAAGGGCTCCGCGGCTCGGGCGCCGGGTGCTCGTCCGGCTCCGAGTCGGAGGAAATCCACGGCTCCACCTCCTCAGGGTCCTCCTCCTCCTCCTCGGCTACGTAGGCCATAGCGTGGCGGGCGAAGTCCTCCGGCGGCGGTGCCGCGGTCGCCTTCGACGAGGGTTTTTGGGAAGGACAGTGGTCAGTGGGACACGAGTGTGGACTGTGGGCTGTGGACTGAGCGAGTGAGTGCGAGGTTTCTAGCAAAATGCGCAGTAGTACAAATTTCACAAGTTAAGCCCACATCATAAATCGAGAAATAAGATCGACAGTCATCCTCCCGCCTCCTCACCGCTCGGGATCCCATGGCCGTTGGATCGGGTGGCTTGATCGGATCTGGGCCGTCGGATCAAGCCGCTGGAGGACCACAGCCGTTAGATCGAATCGGAGACACTATTGCAATGAACAGTTACCACCAGCGGCTGCCACTGCGTGTAAATCGAGCGCCCCGTTGAGGGCATTATCGTCATTTCACACGCAGCCATATAAAACGCAACCCCTCCCGTGGAGATAACCTTGCCATCGCCTCCTCCCGCACTCGCGCGCCGAGCTCCTCCCATTCCCTAACCCTATCTACTCCCCACGCCGCCGCCGTCTCGTTCCTCCAGCCTGCCGGATCCCCGCCATCCACTTCCCCGGCGGCGTCGCCGTCGTCCTTGCGTGCACACGGCAGGAGGGGCGTGGGCGTCGCCATCGCGACCGTCGTCCCTTCTCGCTGCCGCCTCCTCCCTTTCCTCTATCCCCGCCCCTGCCGCGAGCCCCTCTTCCCCATGTCGTCGGCCTCCTCCTTTGCCGTGTCTCTCCTCGTTGGTCGTCACTGTAACACCCCAAAAATTTAACCATGATTTGTTTATTAAAATTTTGCCAGGAGATTAAAAATTTTACTTTCTGGATTTTCTTTTGATTTCAGAACCTCTCTTTTCTTTAATATTGTGGAGTTTTTACCCCAAGTAAAAACTTTCCAAAATTATCATTGGACTTGTATACCCTCTCAAGAAAAACAATTCTTTTATCAGTGGATTTATTTGCATAATTGTTTTTCCTGAGCTTTATTCTTTTAAAATGATTTTTCATAAGTTTTGGAGCCTCTTTTGCACTGCAACCATTTGATAAATGCATTTAAAATTTTCACCAAAATTTGGGTATGTCATGTGATGTTATTAAATCACTCTGATGCAAAAATATCTTTTATTCATTGGAGATTTTAAGCTCTATCCCTAGTTTTCAAAACTGGTCCAGTTGGTAAAATTTCACTACAACCTATTTAAATATTTCTTTAAAACTTCCACCAAAATTAGGGGATGTTAGTAGGAGTATATTATTCAACTTTATGCAAAAACCCATGAGTGTTCTTTGAAAATTTTGAGCAAATCATCCTCTTCTGCTCTCTGGACCAGATTGGCTTTTTCTACTGCAATCCTAATTTATTTTGCTCTAGTGCTCATGATCTTTCTCCTGCTTATAGTCCATCCTACAAAACCCTTAAGTCCAGGAGAGTGGACCCATTGGAGTATTTTTGGTCCATGCAATGATAGCCTTTAGTTTCTGTCCAGTTTTGGTTTTCTCAAAAACTTGCACTAACAAGTTTCTATCTTTGACAAACTAACCTTGCCACCTTCTTTAGCATCTAAAGAGACTATGATCTGGAGTTTTTGGCCACCCCAAGAGATGCCTAGATGCCCATGACATTCTGTCGAGCACTCTGTGTGCATAGCCAGATTTGGCATGATTTTTAGTTGGCATTGTGAGCTTGATCCTCTGACCTAACTAACTTGTCCACTAAGCTCCTAGCTAACCCTAAACCAGGCCTGTCAACTACCAGCATCATCCGAGCTCTCTAACACGCGTTGGAATTTCGTCGAGCATCTGGCGTGCGTGCGCTGGGCGCGCCCAGAGCACGCGTTTTGCACGTGCATGCGCCCGGGTCGCCGCGTCTGGCCCCTGGCCTTTACTCACCTGCAGAGCCACGCCCGTCCTCAACCACTCACCAGAACCCTCCAGGCCGCCCCTGGAGCCCCACAGCGCCGCCGTCAGGTCGGCCACGGCAGCTAGCGGCCGGCCATAGCAGGCCCCGGCCGTGGCAGCGCCGCCCAAGCCACTCCAACATGCCAGCTGCCCTCTGGAGCAGCTCAAGCTCATCCGCAATCTCGTCCACTAGCGCACGTCGCCGCCACGTCGCCCTGCAACTACAGAACGGCGGTTCGTCGGGGTTCTTATCCACGGCCGTGGAACCGACCTAGTTACGCTACAAATGGAGACCCCCGAGCTCATCCAAACCCCAGGCAGCCTCAGGCCATCCCTCTGGAGCGCCCCTAGCCCGCAATCAATGGAGGAAGGCTTTCTTCCTGGACTCTGATCAGTTCGGCCGCCGCCACGCTCCGGCTCCATTCGTCGCGAGCAGGCACTCCCCCGTCCTTCCAGCACCACCGTTCGACTCCCCATGGCCTTGCGGAGCCGCCCAACCTCTCAAACACGATCAGGAACCACCATAGCCCGAACCCCCAAATCCTCCCGACGCCACCTCCGCCACGGAGCTCGCCGCCGGCGACTCCGTTCGTCCCCGCCAGCCTGTCGACCACCGGGAGGACCGCCCTAGACTGGCGGATCCATCCCCGCCCTCAGAACCCCTGGGGAACCGCCGTCCGTCGATGGTGATCGCCAGAGCCCCGCCCCCGCTCGGGCAGAGGAGAAAGGAGGGAGGGGCGACTGGTCAAACCTGACCAGTGGGCCCAGGGGACCCACTGTCAGTGACCACGAACCGGTCCACGCTGGATTAAGTGAAGGCGTAAACTCAGAGTACGTCTTCGACGTGTTTTTATTTCGAAACGTTTTTTTTCTGTTTTATTTAAAAAACAGAAATTTGACTAAACTTTGACTGGCTATAATTTTTTAAATATAACTCCAAATGAGTTGATTCTTTTTCCTACCTCTCTCAAATTTCACCTAGATTATTTTAAGATTTACTTCAAAAATAATTAGGAAAACTTTTTGTACTGTTTTTTAAATTTGGTGTTAATTTGAATATTTTCAAAAATAGGATTTGTTGAAGAGAGAAGGCAACTTTCAAAAGTTTTGGAATGCACCCTGCCTCTCCACAACTTGAAGGCAAGCATTCTGAACCCTGGCATAATATTATCGTGTGTTGTTTGATACAGTTACAACACCCCTTGTCTTGGAGTTTTCGTTATTTTATGTGATGATATGAACATACTCATAAGTGCATATTGATGATTCCATGCTATTGGAATTTGATACATTGTGATAGTAATCACCCTCGTATACCTTTCATGCCTATCGGAAGGAATCCGGGAAAGCCTCTGTCTTGGGTAGACACGAGCTTGTCTCCACTCTTCGTCGAGACGGTTGTGTCCGGTATGGCATAGTGAGGTATGATGAGTGGTGATTCTGTCTGCTGGTTGAAACATATTTGTTATGCTAATCATGTAGGGAATACTTGAACCCTCCTGAGTCGACAGTAGATCGAGTCTTGTTCCAGTAACCCCCATACTTGTTTCGTACTACCACTTGTCCCTGCCATAGGTAGGGTACGGTTCAGTAAGTTGTCAACCCCTTTCTAGCACACACCGTACAGAGAGGCCATGATGGAAGATACTGGCTGCATCCGGTAGGCATGCCACCTGGTCCGGGGGCATGGGTGTTTTCGGTTGTAGCCGAGGGGGTAGCTCCCCTAGTTTGCGCGCGTTATAAATTTTGTGATCCCATGCTACTCGAGGTTGTAGCCTCCCCACTTAGAGTTTTGCTTAACGAGTGTCGTGGGTGATTCCAGACACCGATAAGTCAGGCTGGTGTGTGCGGTTAGGTGTGTTTTCAACTAAAAGACCGTAGACGGAATTAATCCCGATGGACTAAAGGAATCCGTTACCCGTGGGTAAAGAGTACACCCTCTGCAGAGATTATATCTATTCGAATAGCCGTGTCCATGGTTAAGGACTACAGTCTGGGTTGGGTCAAGTGTCGGTCTTAGTGTCGGTCTTGGGAGGAAAAAGAAAATTTGCTAAACCAGAACATGGATCGTGACTTGTGACTCATGATGGTTATGATTATTGTTATTATGCACTAACCATTTACATTATTTGAATTATTGAGTATCCCTGGGACGGTTCTACCTCCTGGATATTCACTGTGATTATTTTCTTATAAGCCCTTTATGTGGTGTCGCTCAGACGCCCGATTGGGGCATGCTTGTTATTTAAATTATTTATAAGCCCTTTATGTGGTGTCGCGCAGACGCCCGATTGTGGCATGTTCGTTATTTAAACTACTTATAAGCCCTTTATGTGGTGTCGCTCAGACGCTCGATTGTGGCATGTTCGTTATTTAAACTACTTATAAGCCCTTTATGTGGTGTCGCTCAGACGCCCGACTGTGGCAGGCTTATTATTTAAATCATTTATAAGCCCTTTATGATGGTATCGCTCAGACGCCCGACTGTGGCATGTTTGTTATTTAAACTACTTATAAGCCCTTTATGTGGTGTCGCTTAGACGCCCGACTGAGGCATGCTTTAAATTATTATTCTTTTGAGGTGTCGCTTCAGACACCCGATTGGCGCATATTATTTCTACTCCATTATTGCATGTTCATGTTGTATATAAATAACTCTGCTTGCGTGCATCATGGATTGTTATTTTGTGACTGACGTCGTGACCCTAGAATAATTCAGAGCATGATTATCATTTGTTATATTATATCTGTGTTCACAATGTTTGCGAGTACATTCAAAAGTACTCACTGGCTTGTCCCTGGCTATTGTCTTGGCCAGATTTCTTGCATGGAGAGGAGCGTTGCGATGACAGCCCGGGAACATACGCAATGGCGATAGCAGCCTCGCGAAGATAGGAGTTATCCTGATCAGCTGTTTCTGTGGGAAATGGAGTCCCATGGCCACTGATGAACCACAAACCACTTCCGCCAGCAACCACTAGAAACCATTTGTTGTACTCATAGGCCAGAATGGTTCTGTACCACATATTTTGTATTTTGCTTGGAATTTCTGTATCAAGTTGGTGCCTCATCAGCTAACAGTAATCCTGGGGCTGGTGAGCACAAGGACCATTTTTGGGAAATTGATACCCCAAAAAATCCGGTCCTGACAGTCACCTCAGATCACGAAGGAGTTCCAGCCAGGTCTGCGCAGCTGCCCCATCCTTGTAATACTTGTGATTTGGAACGATTTGTGTTTTGGGGGACATCAATTTGGTGTTTCCCCTTTCCATGTGCAGAGAAAAGGAGAAGAAGGGGATGGATGAGCTAAGAAGACGGGAAGGGAGATGGGCCGATATGCATGTCCATGGAGGTCCGTCCCCCTCTCCTCCTCTCTTCTATTTCGGTCTTTTCTTGTACTGCAGCAGCCCTTAATCCCCTTTGATTTGATTCGTTCAATTATGTTACTTGTTGTCTCCTAAGAAAAACTAGAAAACCTGAAGAAAATTGTATTGAAAGTAGTTGAACTTCTAGATTGTACACGTTTTTGTGTTACTGAAAGTAGCAGAGCAGGCGAGGAGGGAGACTAGGTCGCGCTCTCTCTCTCCCCCTCTGTCTCGCGTGGGGAGGAGAGGAGGCTGCAGCTCGCGCATCTTCTCCTTCGTGGACTGCAGCATGGACGGGCGAGATGCTGCTCCTGTTGCCACGGGAAGGCGACAGTTCGGTCCCGTCCAGGTTAACCCATCGGGAAGATGTATATGCTTGTCTGTATTAACCATTGAAAATAAGCAACACCTGAAAGAAATATGCAGCTTGACTATGTATATGCTCATCTCATTATATTTAGAGTTCAATATATATTCAGAGTTCAGGGGCAGAGTTGATTTTTTGCTGCTCTGTCTCATCTGCACAGATTGGTTTCATTTTCAGATTATCTGCATTTGCTAGGCTTTATTCTGTAGGACATCACATAGAGCATCACAGGCTTGTTTGTACTAACCATCAAAAAGAGTACCTGGAATATGAAGTATGACTACGTGTATCTACGAGAGATTATTTATTTATAGCCTTGAAGATGTATTCTTCCTGACTGTTGCGTTATGTTCGCTTCCTCGATTAGCACCACCATCTTTTTTTTGGACACCAGCCACCATCTCTTGTAGTGTCACTGCTAGGCATAATTCTTGTAAATCTATTATGCAAGCAAACTCCTGATTGATGGCCCCACTACCGATGAACTCTGTACCTGCATTTTACACAGATTCTCGGGTACCAGTTTTGTACTCTATTTCTTATTACTCATGGCAAATGCTGCTGATACAGGTACTCCTCTTTGGTGTAATGGGCCACCAGACAAGCCAGTTCTCTGCAATGCATGTGGGTCGAGATGGAGGATAAAGGGTACATTGGTGAATCACACATCGGCGCATCGTCGGGAAGATACTGACGCTGGCGAAGCTGGACCTGGCAAGCCGAAGCTCAAGGGACAGAAATAGCCGAAGAAACGACCAAACCGCAACATAGTGAAGGATGAACCATGGTCTGATCAGAACTTCTGGAAGATAGGAAGAAGCGACCAAACCGCAACATGTATTGGAATATGACTATGTGTACCATTAATTTCAGAGATTGCCGTACGCAAAGACTAAAGGTTCAGTCTTCTTTTCTTTCCTATAAGCCTAAAATTCAGAGCTTACGGTACTCATTAATTTCTTTACCAAACTGTGATGTCTTGGTTCCGTACATATGTATCTCACTTATTCTTCAGCAGAATAGTGTGTTATAATCTGTTTGGTAGATACCAACAACCAGAAAAACTTGATTTTTTATGCTAATGACTATATCCTTATAGAATGTGAAGGCAAGCAAGAGCAGATAGCAGTAGCCGTTCTTGAATGTGTAACCAGTCAGCCATTCTTCAACCAAGGTAATCATTAGAACTGCAGTATTTTCTGAATTTTAAATAAAGGTGGATAGTTTCTTGCAGATCAATCATACCTTTTGTATCTACTAAGGAGATCCTTGTGCAAGGATATTTAGATTTTCATTGGTAACTAATTATGCAAATTTGGTTATCTATCTATTTGTTTCACCTTAGAGTTGTTTGAATTTACCAGCCCATAATGTTCACTGCATTGCAAAAATAACTTAAAAAAACCTATTTGCAAAGTTAACTCATGACGATTTTGCATGTTCTAGTATATGGAGATCCATGTCAGAAATTTTATATTCCTGTTTTTTCTTTTTAAGGGGTATTGAAATAGCTATGGATATGACCCTTTAAAGTTGTGGATATTTCAACAGGTAAATAAGGAAAACAATTATCTTAGCCAGATAGTAATCTTGTGATGTTTCATCTTATAATGAAATTTCATTATCTAAGGCAAATTCATTTCCCTTCCAGCTATGTATGTGCTCAGTCTAATTAAAGTGTTTTTAAGTAGCTTTCTCTTTCAATCGGTTACCATTTCTACATTTCTATAATATTTTGTCGTATGCATCATCTGTGATTTACCTTTGTTCTGTAATATTAAATCTGTCAATTGAATTTTAGTCATACTTTTCTTAAATGAATATATTTGAAGGCCTGGTATGTTTTGTTCATGTTTTCTGCCTTTCAAGTGTGTTGGTAGCACACCGTTAGTTATTAACAAATACATGTGTTGTTCATGTCTTCTGCTTTGTTAGTTGAGCACAAAAGTAGCACTATGTAGGTAAATTATATGATGTATTATAGGACTACATGAACTGCAATAAAAAGGTTCGAGTCGCATGCAGCGAACCATGTACTGGTACAATGACCTTAACAAGAGGTTGTTTTTTCCAGATTTGCCATACTTTTGCACATGATATGCAGGACCATGCGTGCAGTATGCCGCAGCTCTTGAATACCGGTGTCACTCTGGAAAAAACCTCAAAATTTCTTGATGTGAACTCAATCGTCTCGAAGACTTTGTTTGGTTAACCGGGTTCGCCGTAAGTGTTACATCTGTGAGATGAATAAAACATTGACAGTGTTGGAAATATGCCCTAGAGGCAATAATAAAATGGTTATTATTATATTTCTTTGTTCATGATAATAGTCTATTCTTCATGCTATAATTGTATTATCCGGAAATCATAATACATGTGTGAATACATAGACCACAACAAGTCCCTAGTGAGCCTCTAGTTGACTAGCTCGTTGATCAACAGATAGTCATGGTTTCCTGACTATGGACATTGGATGTCATTGATAACGGGATCACATCATTAGGAGAATGATGTGATGGACAAGACCCAATCATAAGCATAGCACAAAGATCGTGTAGTTCGTTTCGCTAGAGCTTTTCCAAATGTCAAGTATCATTTCCTTAGACCATGAGATTGTGCAACTCCCAGATACCGTAAGAGTGCTTTGGGTGTGCCAAACGTCACAACGTAACTGGATGACTATAAAGGTGCACTACGGGTATCTCCGAATGTGTCTGTTGGGTTGGCACGAATCGAGACTGGGATTTGTCACTCCGTATGACGGAGAGGTATCTCTGGGCCCACTCGGTAATGTATCATCATAATGAGCTCAATGTGACCAAGTGTCTGGTCACGGGATCATGCATTACGGTACGAGTAAAGTGACTTGCCGGTAACGAGATTGAACGAGGTATTGGGATACCGATGATCAAGTCTCGGGCAAGTAACGTACCGATTGACAAAGGGAATTATATACGGGATAGATTGAATCCTCGACATCATGGTTCATCTGATGAGATCATCGAGGAGCATGTGGGAGCCAGCATGGTTATCCAGATCCCATTGTTGGTTATTGACCGGAGAGGCGTCTCGGTCATGTCTGCATGTCTCCCGAACCCGTAGGGTCTACACACTTAAGGTTCGGTGATGCTAGGGTTGTAGAGATATGAGTATGCAGTAACCCGAAAGTTGTTCAGAGTCCCGGATGAGATCCCAGACGTCACGAGGAGTTCCGGAATGGTCCAGAGGTGAAGAATTATATATAGGAAGTGTAGTTTTGGCCATCGGGAAAGTTTTGGGGGTCACCGGTATTGTGCCGGGACCACCGGAAAGGTCCGGGGGTCCACCGGGTGCGGCCACCTATCCCGGAGGGCCCCGCGGGCTGAAGTGGGGAGGGGAACCAGCCCCTGGTGGGTTGGTGCACCCCCCTTGGGCCCCCCTGCGCCTAGGGTTGGAAACCCTAGGGTGGGGGGGGGGCGCCTCCACTTGCCTTGGGGGGCAAGCCACCCCCTTGGCCGTCGCCCCCCGTTGGAGATCTCATCTCCTAGGGCCGGCGCCCCCCAGGGGGCCTAAATAAAGAGCAGGGGAGGGAGGGCAGCCGCACCCCAAGTCTTGGCGCCTCCCTCTCCCCTGCTACACCTCTCCCTCTCGCAGAAGCTTGGCGAAGCCCTGCCGTGATCGTGTTGCATTCACCACCACGCCGTCGTGCTGCTGGATCTTCATCAACCTCTCCTTCCCCCTTGCTGGATCAATAAGTAGGAGACGTCGTCCCAACCGTACGTGTGTTGAACGCAGAGGTGCCGTCCGTTCGGTGCTAGGATCTCCGGTGATTTGGATCACGACGAGTACGACTCCCTCAACCTCGTTCTCTTGAACGCTTCCGCACGTGATCTACAAGGGTATGTAGATGCACTCCCCTCTCTCGTTGCTAGATGGCTCCATAGATTGATCTTGGTGAACGTAGGAAATTTTTTATTTTATGCAACGTTCCCCAACAGTGGTATCAGAGCTAGGTCTATGCGTAGTTACTATGCACGAGTAGAACACAAAGCAGTTGTGGGCATAGATGTTATTAATTTTCTTGCCACTACTAGTCTTATCTTGCTTCGGCGGCATCATGGGATGAAGCGGCCCAGACCGACCTTACACGTACGCTTACGTGAGACAGGTTCCACCGACTGACATGCACTAGTTGCATAAGGTGGCTAGCGGGTGTCTGTCTCTCCCACTTTAGTTGGAGCGGATTCGATGAAAAGGGTCCTTATGAAGGGTAAATAGAAATTGGCTTATCACGTTGTGGTTTTACGTAGGTAAGAAACGTTCTTGCTAGAACACCTATAGAAGCCACGTAAAAACTTGCAACAACAATTAGAGGACGTCTAACTTGTTTTTGCAGCAAGTGTTTTGTGATGTGATATGGCCAAAGGATGTGATGAATGATATATGTGATGTATGAGATGATCATGTTCTTGTAATAGGAATCACGACTTGCATGTCGATGAGTATGACAACCGGCAGGAGCCATAGGAGTTGTCTTTATTTTTGTATGACCTGCGTGTCATTGAAGAATGCCATGTAAATTACTTTACTTTATTGCTAAACACGTTAGCCATAGAAGTAGAAGTAGTCGTTGGCGTGACAACTTCATGAAGACATGATGATGGAGATCATGATGATGGAGATCATGGTGTCATGCTGGTGACGAAGATGATCATGACGCCCCGAAGATGGAGATCAAAAGAGCAATATGATATTGGCCATATCATGTCAGTATTTGATTGCATGTGATGTTTATCATGTTTTACATCTTATTTGCTCAGAACGACGGTAGCTTAAATAAGATGATCCCTCAAAATAATTTCAAGAAAAGTGTTCCCCCTAACTGTGCACCGTTGCGAAGGTTCGTTGTTTCGAAGCACCACGTGATGATCGGGTATGATAGATCCTAACATTCGAATACAACGGGTGTAAGCCAGATTTACACACGCAATACACTTAGGTTGACTTGACGAGCCTAGCATGTACAGACATGGCCTCGGAACACGGAAGACCGAAAGGGCGAGCATGAGTCGTATAGAAGATACGATCAACATGAAGATGTTCACCGATGTTAACTAGTCCATCTCACATGATGATCGGACACGGCCTAGTTGACTCGGATCATGTTTCACTTAGATGACTAGAGGGATGTCTATCTAAGTGGGAGTTCATTGAATAATTTGATAATTTGATTAGATGAACTTAATTATCATGAACTTAGTCTAAAACCTTTGCAAAATGTCTTGTAGATCAAATGGCCAACGCTCATGTCCACCTCAACTTCAACGCGTTCCTAGGGAAAACCAAGCTAAAAGATGATGGCAGCAACTATACGGACTGGGTCCGGAACCTGAGGATCATCCTCATAGCTGCCAAGAAAGATTATGTCCTAGAAGCACCACTAGGTGAAGCACCAATCCCAGAGAACCAAGACGTTATGAACGCTTGGCAGTCTCGTGCTGATGATTACTCCCTCGTTTAGTGCGGCATGCTTTACAGCTTAGAACCGGGGCTCCAAAAGCGTTTTGAGCAACACGAAGCATATGAGATGTTCGAAGAGCTGAAAATGGTTTTCCAAGCTCATGCCCGGGTCGAGAGATATGAAGTCTCCGACAAGTTCTTTAGCTGTAAGATGGAGGAAAATAGTTCTGTCAATGAGCACATACTCAAGATGTCTGGGTTGCACAACCGCTTGACTCAGCTGGGAGTTAACCTCCCGGATGACGCGGTCATTGACAGAATCCTTCAGTCGGTTCCACTGAGCTACAAGAGCTTTGTGATGAACTTCAATATGCAGGGGATGGAAAAGACCATTCCTGAGGTATATTCAATGCTGAAATCAGTAGAGGTAGAGATCAAAAAGGAACATCAAGTGTTGATGGTGAATAAAACCACTAAGTTCAAGAAGGGCAAGGGTAAGAAGAACTTCAAGAAGGATGGCAAGGGAGTTGCCGCACCCGGTAAGCCAGTTGCCGGGAAGAAGTCAAACAATGGACCCAAGCCTGAGACTGGGTGCTTTTATTGCAAGGGAAGTGGTCACTGGAAGCGGAACTGCCCCAAGTACTTAGCGGACAAGAAGGCCGGCAAAACCAAAGGTATATGTGATATACATGTAATTGATGTGTACCTTACTAGTGCTCGTAGTAGCTCCTGGGTATTTGATACCGGCGCGGTTGCTCATATTTGTAACTCAAAGCAGGAGCTGTGGAATAAGCGGAGACTGGCGAAGGACGAGGTGACGATGCGCGTCGGGAATGGTTCCAAGGTCGATGTGATCGCCGTCGGCACGCTACCTCTATATTTACCTACGGGATTAGTTTTAAACCTCAATAATTGTTATTTAGTACCAGCTTTGAGCATGAACATTGTATCAGGATCTCATTTAATTCGAGATGGCTACTCATTTAAATCCGAGAATAATGGTTGTTCTATTTATATGAGTGATATGTTTTATGGTCATGCCCCGCTGGTGAATGGTTTATTCTTAATGAATCTCGAGCGCAATGTTACACATATTCATAGTGTGAATACCAAAAGATGTAAAGTTGATAACGATAGTCCCACATACTTGTGGCACTGCCGCCTTGGTCACATTGGTGTCAAGCGCATGAAGAAGCTCCATGCTGATGGACTTTTAGAGTCTCTAGATTATGAATCGTTTGACACATGCGAGCCATGCCTCATAGGCAAAACTTCGGAACAATGGAGCGAGCAAACAACTTATTGGAAATCATACATACTGATGTGTGCGGTCCAATGAGCGTTGAGGCTCGCGAGGATATCGTTATGTTCTCACCCTCACTGATGACTTAAGTAGATATGGGTATGTCTACTTAATGAAACACAAGTCTGAGACCTTTGAAAAGTTCAAGAAATTTCAGAATGAGGTAGAGAATCAACGTGACTGAAAGATAAAGTTCTTTTGATCAGATCGTGGGGGTGAATATTTAAGTCACGAATTTGGTACGCACTTAAGGAAATGTGGAATCGTTTCACAACTCACGTCGCCTGGAACACCTCAGCGAAATGGTGTGTCTGAATGTCGTAATCACACTCTATTGGATATGGTGCGATCTACGATGTCACTTACCGATTTACCACTATCATTTTGGGGATACGCTCTAGAGACAGCTACATTCACTTTAAATAGGGCACCGTCTAAATCCGTTGAGACGACACCGTATGAATTATGGTTTGGGAAGAAACCTAAGCTATCGTTTCTAAAAGTTTGGGTATGCGATGCTTATGTCAAGAAACTTCAACCTGAGAAGCTCGAACCCAAGTCGGAAAAATGCGTCTTCATAGGATACCCTAAGGAAACCATTGGGTATACCTTCTACTTAAGATCCAAGGGCAGATTTTTGTTGCCAAGAACGGGTCCTTTCTGGAGAAAGAGTTTCTCTCGAAAGAATTAAGTGGGAGGAAAGTGGAGCTTGACGAAGTACTGCCTCTTGAAACGGTAAGTAGCGCAACTTAGGAAGATGTTCCTGTGGTGCCAGCACCGACAAGAGAGGAGGTTAATGATGATGATCAAGATACTTCGGATCAAGCTCCTACTGAACTTCGAAGGTCCAAAATGACACGTTCCGCACTAGAGTGGTACGGCAACCCTGTCTTGGAAATCATGTTGTTGGACAACGGTGAACCTTCGAACTATGAAGAAGCGATGGCGGGCCCAGATTCCAACAAATGGCTTGAAGCCATGCAATCCGAGATAGGATCCATGTATGAAAACAAAGTGTGGACTTTGACAGACTTGCCTGATGATCGGCGAGCGATAGAAAACAAATGGATCTTTAAGAAGAAGACGGACGCGGATGGTAATGTTACCATATATAAAGCTTGACTTGTCGCTAAGGGTTATCGACAAGTTCAAGGGATTGACTACGATGAGACATTCTCTCCCGTAGCAAAGCTGAAGTCCGTCCGAATCATGTTAGCAATTGCCGCATACTATGATTATGAGATATGGCAAATGGACGTCAAAACGGCATTCCTTAACGGTCACCTTAAGGAAGAACTGTATATGATGCAGCCGGAAGGTTTTGTCGACCCTAAAAATGCTAACAAGGTATGCAAGCTCCAACGCTCCATCTATGGGCTGGTGCAAGCATCTCGGAGTTGGAACATTCGCTTTAATGAGATGATGAAAGCGTTTGGGTTTATGCAGACTTATGGAGAAGCCTGCGTTTACAAGAAAGTGAGTGGGAGCTTTGTAGCATTTCTCATATTATATGTGGATGACATACTTTTGATGGGAAATGATATAGAACTTTTGGAAAACATTAAGGCCTACTTGAATAAGTGTTTTTCAGTGAAGGACCTTGGAGAAGCTGCTTACATATTAGGCATCAAAATCTATAGAGATAGATCAAGGCGCCGATCATGGAGTTCACCGCTGCGGACATCTTTTAGCACTCGCCTTTTGGCGACATCCCGAATTCGCTAAAGTATCTCTCTCTATCAGGAGAGCCCTGGCCGGATCACGGTCGGGACAGTTGGGATGCGGACGACGAAGAAATTAAAAACCCACACACCACCCACTTTGTAGCCACTGTCGACGACCTAACCGACATGCTAGACTTCAACTCAGAAGACATCGACGGCATGGACGACGATGCCAGAGACGACCAAGAACCAGCGCCCACGGGGCACTGGAAAGCCACCTCGTCATACGACATATACATGGTGGACATCCCAAAGGATGAGAATGGCGATGGAACAGTGGAGGAAGACCCCTCCAAGAAACAGCCTAAGCGCCGGCATCAGCGGCGCCGCTCTAAATCCCGCCACAGCAAGAATGGAGATTCCGGCATCGGAGACAATAACACCCCGGACAGTGCCGAAGACAACCCCCTCCAGCAAGATTCAGCACAGGAGGATGGAGAAGCCAGCCCTCATGAGAGAGCGGCAGACAAAGAGGTAGAGGACGATAATTACATGCCTCCCTCCGGAGACGAGGCAAGCCTCGACGACGATGAATTCGTCGTGCCTGAGGATCCCGTCGAACAAGAGCGTTTTAAACGCAGGCTCATGGCCATGGCAAGCAGCCTCAAGAAAATGCAGCAACAACTTAGAGCTGATCAAGATTTGCTAGCCGACAGATGGACCGAAGTCCTTGCGGCCGAAGAGTACGAACTCGAACGCCCCTCCAAAAGCTACCCCAAACGCAAGCTGCTGCCCCGATTAGAGGAGGAAGCATATAAACCTACATCACCAGCGCACAATACGGCTGAACGACCACCTCGTGGCCGCGACAAAGAGGCCTCTAGGCCCTCCACTAAAGCCGTACCCCGGCATCGCTCGAAAAGTACAAAGGCACGGGGGAATGCGCCGGACTTGCGAGACATATTGGAGGATAAGGCAAGACAATCAAGATCGATCTACGGATCGCGCGGGCGCCCCACGATACGCGACGATAACCGTCACGCCAGATACAGCAACTTCGGCCGGGCCGAACACAGCAGACAAAGCTCGCTTGAGCTACGTCGTGATGTAGCCCAATACAGAGGCGCCGCACACCCACTATGCTTCACAGATGAAGTGGATCATCAAATCCCCGAAGGGTTTAAACCCGTGAACATTGAATCCTACGATGGCACAATAGATCCCGCGGTTTGGATCGAAGACTATCTCCTTCATATCCACATGGCCCGTGGTGATGATCTTCACGCCATCAAATACCTCCCACTCAAGCTTAAAGGACCAGCTCAACATTGGCTTAACAGCTTGCCAGCAGAACCAATTGGGTGTTGGGAGGACCTGGAAGCCGCATTCCTTGATAACTTCCAGGGCACATATGTGCGACCACCAGATGCCGATGACCTAAGCCACATCATTCAGCAGCCAGACGAATCGGCCAAACAATTCTGGACACGGTTCTTAACCAAGAAAAATCAAATCGTCGACTGTCCGGATGCAGAGGCCCTTGCAGCCTTCAAACACAACATCCGCGACGAGTGGCTTGCCCGGCACTTAGGACAGGAAAAGCCGAAATCCATGGCAGCCCTCACATCACTCATGACCCGCTTTTGTGCGGGAGAGGATAGCTGGCTAGCCCGCAGTAAGAATCTCAACAAAAATTCTGGCAGTCCGGACACCAAAGACAGCAATGGCAGGTCGCGTCGCAACAAGCACAAACGCCGCATTAACAGCGATAATACTGAGGATACGGAAGTCAACGCCGGATTCAGAGGCTCCAAACCCGGTCAGCGGAAAAAGCCATTTAAAAGAACTACCCCGGGTCCGTCCAATTTGGACCGAATACTCGACCGCTCATGCCACATACACGGCACCCCCGAAAAGACAGCTAATCACACCAACAGGGACTATTGGGTATTCAAGCAGGCAGGCAAGTTAATTGCCGAAAACAACGACAAGGGGCTGCACAGCAATGACGAGGAAGAGACCCGGACGCCGAACAATAGAGGACAAAAGGGTTTCCCCCCACAAGTGCGGACGGTGAACATGATATACGCAACCCACATACCCAAAAGGGAGCGGAAGCGTGCGCTTAGGGACGTATACGCGATGGAGCCAGTCGCCCCAAAGGTCAATCCATGGTCCTCCTGCCCAATCACTTTTGATCGAAGGGACCACCCCACCAGCATCCGCCATAGCGGATTCGCCGCATTGGTTCTAGACCCAATCGTTGATGGATTTCACCTCACTAGAGTCCTGATGGACGGCGGCAGCAGTCTGAACCTGCTTTATCAGGATACGGTGCGCAAGATGGGCATAGATCCCTCAAGGATTAAACCCACAAAGACGACCTTCAAAGGCGTCATACCAGGTGTAGAGGCCAACTGTACAGGCTCAGTTACACTTGAAGTGGTCTTCGAATCCCCGGATAACTTCCGAAGCGAGGAGTTAATCTTCGACATAGTCCCGTTCCGCAGCGGCTATCATGCACTGCTCGGACGAACCGTATTCGCAAAGTTCAATGCGGTGCCGCACTACGCATACCTCAAGCTGAAGATGCCAGGCCCTCGAGGAGTCATCATGGTCAACGGAAACACAGAACGCTCCCTCCAAACGGAGGAGCATATGGCGGCTCTCACGGCGGAAGTACAGAGCAGCCTCTTAAGGCAATTCTCGAGTCCGGCCGTTAAGCGACCGGACATCGTCAAGCACGCCCGGAGTAACCTACAACAAGACCACCTGGCACGTTCCGAGCACGCATAGCAATGCGGCCCCAACCCCAGCCCTCGTAAAGTGACAAGACCAGCACTACGCGTACATCACTATGCTCTGGAGATACCATGGGCATAGGGGGAGGGGCACGACCACGGCAGGCCCAGAATGTGGCTCAACCACACTAGGGGCTCCCACATGTGTCATACTTTTTTCTTTTTTTTCTTATCCTTAGGACTCCGTTTATCAGAAGCCCTGCCCGGCAATAGACCCGCCGAACTCACGATACAACAGCCAGTGAAGCAGAAAAGCTACGACGAGTGTCCAGGTGGTCTCCATTACGAGCATTATACCTGTTTTATACACCATTCCGCAGCTTACCCCTGGAGGGGGACATGTTAAATAGTCTCACCCCTTGCTTATCACACTATTTGTATCATTCTGCATTCATGGCAGTATTTTTTGAATAAACAATGCATCGCTTTTTGCCTACCATTGCATTCCTTCTTTATACATCTGTTCACTTCTGACATGTTGCATCCGTACACTCTGGTACGGCTAAATACACCAGGGGCTTAAGTTCCCCATATTATGGTGTGGTAAGTCCGAACACTTTCACAAGTGTGGCACCCGAACTTATAGCATTATATGCATCGGCTCTGAATCATGTCTTGGGTCAATAGTTGGGTTTGCCCGGCTCCCATGTTTTGGTACCTTACGTTCCGTTATATCGGCTAAGGTAGCGCTGGGAGAACCACTGCGATTGTGCCCCAGTTGAGCTAGGTGAGCACCTCAGTGGAGAAAGCTAAAACTGACCGTCATGATAGGGCGAGAGCCGGTCGCTGTTCGAGAGGTTTTTTTGAGTCCCTAAAGACTTATGCCACTTAGAGCGAAGAACCGGCTTTGTCCGGCCCAGGCATGGATAACGCCCCGAATTTGGCCTTCCGAACACCAGGGGCTTCGCTGAAATTTAAAATTATAGAATTCTATGGCTAAGTGAGAGTGTTCAAGCACTATAAGTCCGGTTGCCTCGTTCGTTGTGTTGAGCGCCTCCCTAGAAGGACCCAAAAATGGGAACAAGAGCACTCAAGTTTATCCCAAACACCCCAGCACTCGTGGCATGGGGGCTGAAGCCAACGACTTGCCATCTCTCAGATTTGATAAATGGCCGCACAGAAGGTAATATTTTAAATTAACAAGCGTTGCTTAGCGCATATGAATGAAGTTTTCAGCGCACAGGATAACAAAATGCAAGTCTACTCAAAAATTACATCTTTGGAGCACTCACCCGCAATAATGCGGGCACCCTTCAGGACACCCTTATAATACATCTCGGGCGTGCGATACTCCTTGCCCGACGGTGGCGCGTCCACACAAGCTTCTCAGCGTCCATCCTGCCCCAATGCACTTTAGCACGGGCAAGGGCCCGATGGGCACCTTCAATGCAGGCGGAGTGCTTGATGACTTCAACCCATGGACAAGCATCCACCAGTCGCCGCACCAGGCCGAAGTAGCTCCCAGGCATGGCCTCTTTGGGCCACAGCTGAACTATGAGGCCCCTCGTGGCCTGTTCGGCCACCTTGTGGAGCTCGACCAGCTGCTTCAGCTGGTCGCTAAGGGGCACCGGATGTCCGGCCTCAGCATACTGAGACCAGAACACCTTCTCCGTCGAGATCCCCTCCTCGGCTCTGTAGAAAGCGGCAGCATCGGACACGCTACGGGGCAGATCTGCGAACGCTCCTGGAGAGCTCCGAATTCGGGTAAGTAACAGGTAATTCACTTTTACATGCTTGCTTTGCATGAAGAATGCCTTACCCGCCGCTATCTTCTTTAGTGCCTCGATTTCCCGGAGGGCCTTGTGGGCTTCGGCCTTAGCGGCTTTGGCACTCTCAAGAGCCGACACAAGCTCGGACTCTCGAGTCTTTGAGTCACGCTCCAAACTCTCGTGTTTTTCCACGAGAGCCTGGAGCTCTTGTCGTACCTCCGCCACCCGCGCCTCCTGCTTCTCTCGCTCGGCGCGTTCCGCGGCCGCATTGCGTTCGGCCGCGGACACCGCCTCCTTCAGGGTCGCCACCTTGTTCATAGCCCCTGGAGTACCCACATTATCCTTGTCATTCTTCTTGCAACCAAATCCTTTTCTGTAAGGTACAACTTTAATAAGGTGGTACTCACCTTCCTTGTCCTCGAGCTGCTTCTTGGCACGGCCGAGCTCGCTCTCGGACCGCTCGAGGCTCTGCTTCAAGGCATTGACCTCCGCAGTCAGTGGGGTAGAGGTCAGCAGCGCAGCCTGCATTCCCATATTGACATATTTTTGTTAAGACTCTTGTGTATATCTTTTTAGATCCTCAGTCCGGCTTTTCTTTCTGAACACCGAACCGAGCATCAGGGGCTACTGTCTATGCGGTACTATTTTACATATCTTAAAATTCTTACCTCAAAGCCTGTTAGAAGGCTGCTGCAGGCTTCGGTCAGCCTGCTTTTGGCGAGCTGAACCTTCTGAATCACCACACTCATGACAGTGCGGTGCTCCTCGTCGATGGAAGCGTCGTTGAGCACCTCCAGCAAGTTATCCGGCGCCTCCGGTTGGACGGAGGCCACCGGCGTCACAGTCTTGCCCTTCTTACGAAGGGGCCGCCCGCCGGACTCCGGAACCACTGAAGGTTCCGAGTCCGGTCCAAAGTCCGGGAGGTTGCCCTGCGACACCTCCAGGGCCTCCTCCTCCTGGTGGGTCCCTTTCTAGGATCCCACCTCGGCATCGTCGGCGTCACGGGGGGAGGAGGTGGTCGGAAGTGAAGTGCTATTCACATCTGACGTACCCAAGGACCCGCTCGACGAAGCAGGAAGATCATCCTTGGGCGGACTACAAGGTTGTATGCGACGTTAAAAGACGCTATGCAACAAAAAGAAAAATTATGAGTTACTCAGGAGTCCGGACACTTACGATCTCGCCAGGGGCTTGGCCCTCGAGGACCACTCCTCGTCGCCATCGTCGGCATTGGTGGAACAGTCCGGGTGAAGGGTCCTCCCTTTCTTGGACCCTTCGGCCTCCCCCGTTGGGGAAGCCTTCCTCTTCTTCTCTCCCCCCGCTGGGGGAGAGGCCTCTTTCTTCTCCTCCTCGCCTTCGTGGGAGGAGTCCGCCTCGGAGTCATCGGACGATGAATCCGATACCACCTGGCGTCGGGAACTCCTCCGGGTTCCCGTGGCCTTCTTCTTGGCCTTCTTCTCCGGCACCACGTAAGGCGCCGGGACCAGCAGCCCTGTCAAACGGGCATCCGCTGGGTCTTCTGGAAGGGGGGCCGGACAGTTAACCTGTCCGGACATCTTCTGCCAGGCCTGTTAAAGGTATTGGGAGTTTAGATCCCACATAGAGTCAAACTATGAAAAACAAGTGTCCCATAAAGGATAACATGACTTACCTCGCCAGCCGGATGCTGCGAGCTGAATCTGCGATCTTCGGTAGCGGATGCGGGAGCCTCGGCGCCCTTGAACAGCACCCTCCAGGCTTCTTCGTACATAGTGTCGAAAAGCCCGCTCAAGGTCTGGTGCTGTGCCAGATCGAACTCCCACAAGTTGAAGTCCCGCTATTGGCAGGGGAGAATCCGGCGGATGAGCATGACCTGGATTACGTTGACAAGCTTGAGCTTCTTGTTCACCAGGGTTTGGAGACATGATTGGAGTCCGGTCAGCTCTTCCGAATCGCCCCACAACAGGCCCTTCTCTTTCCAGTAGGTGAACCGCGTGGGGATGCCAGATCTGAATTCGGGGGCCGCTGCCCATTCGGGGTCACGCGGCTCGGTGATGTAGAACCACCCCGATTGCCACCCTTTGATGGTTTCCATGAAGGAGCCCTCGAGCCAGGTGACGTTGGGCATCTTGCCCACCATGGCGCCTCCGCAGTCCGCTTGGCTGCCCCCCACTATCTTTGGCTTGACAATAAAAGTCTTTAGCCATAAGCCGAAGTGGGGCTGGATGCAGAGGAACGCCTCGCACACGACGATAAACGCCAAGATGTTGAGGATGAAATTCGGGGCCAGATCATGGAAATCCAAGCCATAGTAGAACATGAGCCCCCGAACAAAGGGGTGGAGTGGGAAGCCCAATCCGCAGAGGAAATAGGGAAGGAAAACCACCCTCTCATGGGGCCCGGGGGTGGGGATGAGCTGCCCCTCATCGGGGAGCCTGAAGGAAATATGCCCTAGAGGCAATAATAAAGTTATTATTTATTTCCTTATATCATGATAAATGTTTATTATTCATGCTAGAATTGTATTAACCGGAAACATAATACATGTGTGAATACATAGACAAACAGAGTGTCACTAGTATGCCTCTACTTAACTAGCTCGTTAATCAAAGATGGTTATGTTTCCTAACCATGAACAAAGAGTTGTTATTTGACTAACGAGGTCACATCATTAGGTGAATGATCTGATTGACATGACCCATTCCATTAGCTTAGCACCCGATCGTTTAGTATGTTGCTACTGCTTTCTTCATGACTTATACATGTTCCTATGACTATGAGATTATGCAACTCCCGTTTGCCGGAGGAACACTTTGGGTGCTACCAAACGTCACAACGTAAATGGGTGATTATAAAGGAGCATTACAGGTGTCTCCAAAGGTAGATGTTGGGTTGGCGTATTTCGAGATTAGGATTTGTCACTCCGATTGTCGGAGAGGTATCTCTGGGCCCTCTCGGTAATACACATCACATAAGCCTTGCAAGCATTACAACTAATATGTCAGTTGTGAGATGATGTATTACGGAACGAGTAAAGAGACTTGCCGGTAACGAGATTGAACTAGGTATTGGATACCGACGATCGAATCTCGGGCAAGTAACATACCGATGACAAAGGGAACAACGTATGTTGTTATGCGGTCTGACCGATAAAGATCTTCGTAGAATATATAGGAGCCAATATGGGCATCCAGGTCCCGCTATTGGTTATTGACCGGAAACGTGTCTCGGTCATGTCTACATTCTTCTTGAACCCGTAGGGTCCGCACGCTTAAGGTTACGATGACACTTACATTATGAGTTTATGCATTTTGATGTACCGAAGGTTGTTCGGAGTCCCGGATGTGATCACGGACATGACGAGGAGTCTCTAAATGGTCGAGACGTAAAGATTGATATATTGGAAGCCTATGTTTGGACATCGGAAGTGTTCCGGGTGAAATCGGGATTTTACCGGGTTACTGGGAGGTTACCGGAACCCCCCGGGAGCCATATGGGCCTTCATGGGCCTTAGTGGAAAGGAGAAAGGGGCAGCCCAAGGTGGCTGCACCACTTCCCCCTCCCCTAGTCCTATTAGGACTAGGAGAAGGTGGCCGGCCCCCCTCTCTCCCTTCCCCTCCGAGGAATCCTAGTTGGACTAGGATTGGGGGGAGGAATCCTACTCCTAGAGGGAGTAGGACTCTCCTGCGCCTCCCCTCCTTGGCCGGCCAGCCCTCCCCCTTGGATCCTTTGTATACGGAGGCAGGGGGCACCTCTAGACACACAAGTTGATCCACGTGATCTGTTCCTTAGTCGTGTGCGGTGCCCCCTGCCACCATATTCCTCGATGATACTGTAGCGGAGTTTAGGCGAAGCCCTGCTGCTGTAGTTCATCAAGATCGTCACCACGCCGTCGTGCTGATGGAACTCTTCCCCAACACTTTGCTGGATCGGAGTCCGGGGATCGTCATCGAGCTGAACGTGTGCTCGAACTCGGAGGTGCCGTAGTTTCGGTGCTTGATCGGTTGGATCGTGAAGACGTACGACTACTTCCTCTACGTCGTGTCATCGCTTCCGCAGTCGGTCTGCGTTGGGTACGTAGACAACACTCTCCCCCTCGTTGCTATGCATCACATGATCTTGCGTGTGCGTAGGAAATTTTTTGAAATTACTATGAAACCCTACGGTGGCATCAGAGCCTAGGTTATTTATGTTGATGTTATATGCACGAGTAAAACACAAGTGAGTTGTGGACGATACAAGTCATACTGCCTACCAGCATGTCATACTTTGGTTCGGCGGTATTGTTGGACGAGACGACCCGGACCAACCTTACGCGTACGCTTACGCGAGATCGGTTCCCTCGACGTGCTTTGCACAGAGATGGCTTGCGGGCGACTGTCTCTCCAACTTTAGTTGAACCAAGTATGGCTACGCCCGGTCCTTGCGAAGGTTAAAACAGAGTCTATTTGACAAACTATCGTTGTGGTTTTGATGCGTAGGTGAGATTGGTTCTTAGTTAAGCCCGTAGCAGCCACGTAAAACATGCAACAACAAAGTAGAGGACGTCTAACTTGTTTTTGCAGGGCATGTTGTGATGTGATATGGTCAAGGCATGATGCTGAATTTTATTGTATGAGATGATCATGTTTTGTAACCGAGTTATCGGCAACTGGCAGGAGCCATATGGTTGTCGCTTTATTGTATGCAATGCAATCGCGATGTAATGCTTTACTTTATTACTAAACGGTAGTGATAGTCGTGAAAGCATAAGATTGGCGAGACGACAACGATGCTACAATGGAGATCAAGGTGTCGCGCCGGTGATGATGGTGATCATGACGGTGCTTCGGAGATGGAGATCACAGGCACAAGATGATGATGGCCATATCATATCACTTATATTGATTGCATGTGATGTTTATCTTTTATTCATCTTATCTTGCTTTGATTGACGGTAGCATTATAAGATGATCTCTCACTAAATTATCAAGAAGTGTTCTCCCTGAGTATGCACCGTTGCGAAAGTTCTTCGTGCTGAGACACCACATGATGATCGGGTGTGATAGGTTCTACGTTCAAATACAACGGGTGCAAAACAGTTGCGCACGTAGAATACTCAGGTTATACTTGACGAGCCAAGCATATACGGATATGGCCTCGGAACACGGAGACCGAAAGGTCGAGCGTGAATCATATAGTAGATATGATCAACATAATGATGTTCACCGATGATACTACTCCATCTCACGTGATGATCGGACATGATTTAGTTGATTTGGATCACGTAATCACTTAGAGGATTAGAGGGATGTCTATCTAAGTGGGAGTTCTTTAAGTAATATGATTAATTGAACTTTAATTTATCATGAACTTAGTCCTGATAGTATTTTGCAAATTATGTTGTAGATCAATAGCTCGTGTTGTTGCTTCCCTGTGTTTATTTTTGATATGTTCCTAGAGAAAAATTGTGTTGAAAAATGTTAGTAGCAATGATGCGGATTGGATCCGTGATCTGAGGTTTATCCTCATTGCTGCACAGAAGAATTATGTCCTTGATGCACCGCTAGGTGACAGACCTATTGCAGGAGCAAATGCAGACGCTATGAACGTTTGGCTGGCTCAATATGATGACTACTTGATAGTTTAGTGCACCATGCTTAACGGCTTAGAATCGGGACTTCAAAGACGTTTTGAACGTCATGGACCATATGAGATGTTCCTGGAGTTGAAGTTAATATTTCAAGCAAATACCCGAGTTGAGAGATATGAAGTCTCCAACAAGTTCTATAGCTAAAAGATGGAGGAGAATCGCTCAACTAGTGAGCATGTGCCCAGATTGTCTGAGTACTACAATCGCTTGAATCAAGTGGGAGTTAATCTTCCAGATAAGATAGTGATTGACAGAATTCTCTAGTCACCATCACCAAGTTAGTAGAACTTCGTGATGAACTATAATATGCAAGGGATGACTAAAGTGATTCCCAAGCTCTTCGCGATGCTGAAATCAACGAAGGTAGAAATCAAGAAAAACATCAAGTGTTGATGGTAGACAAGACCACTAGTTTCAATAAAAGGGCAAAGGGAAGAAGGGGAACTTCAAGAAGAACGGCAAGCAAGTTGCTGCTCAAGTGAAGAAGCCCAAGTCTGGTCCTAAGCCTGAGACTAAGTGTTTCTACTGCAAAGGGACTGGTCACTGGAAGCGGAACTACCCCAAGTGATTGGCAGATAAGAAGGATGGCAAAGTGAACATAAGTATATTTGATATACATGTTATTGATGTGTACTTTACTAGTGTTTATAGCAACCCCTCGGTATTTGATACTAGTTCAGTTGCTAAGATTAGTAACTCGAAACGGGAGTTGCAGAATAAACAGAGACTAGTTAAGGGAGAAGTGACGATGTGTGTTGGAAGTGGTTCCAAGATTGATATGATCATCATCGCACACTCCCCTATACTTTCGGGATTAGTGTTGAACCTAAATAAGTGTTATTTGGTTTTTGCGTTGAGCATGAATATGATTTGATCATGTTTATTGCAATTCGGTTATTCATTAAAGTCAGAGAATAATTGTTGTTCTGTTTACATGAATAAAACCTTCGATGGTCATACACCCAATGAAACAAGTTCATTGGATCTCGATCGTAGTGATACACATATTCATAATATTGAAACCAAAAGATGCAAAGTTAATAATGATAGTGCAACTTATTTGTAGCATTGCCGTTTAGGTCATATTGGTGTAAAGCGCATGAAGAAACTCCATGCTGATGGGATTTTGGAATCACTTGATTATGAATCACTTGATGCTTGCGAACCATGCCTCATGGGCAAGATGACTAAGACTCCGTTCTCCGGAGCGAGCAACTGACTTATTGGAAATAATACATATTGATGTATACGGTCCGATGAGTGTTAAGGCTCGCGGCAAGTATCATTATTTTCTGAACTTCACAGATGATTTGAGCAGATATGGGTATATCTACTTGATGAAACATAAGTCTGAAACATTTGAAAAGTTCAAAGAATTTCAGAGTGAAGTGGAAAATCATCGTGACAAGAAAATAAAGTTTCTACGATCTAATCGCGGAGACAAATATTTGAGTTACGAGTTTGGTCTTCAGTTAAAAACAATGTGAAATAATTTCACTACTCACGCCACCTGGAACACCACAATGTAATGGTGTGTCCGAACGTCATAACCGTACTTTATTAGATATGGTGCGACCTATGATGTTTCTAACCGATTTACCACTATCGTTTTGGGGTTATGCATTAAAGACAGCTGCATTCACGTTTAAAAGGGCACCATCTAAGTCCGTTGAGACGACACAATCTGAACTATGGTTTGGCAAGAAACCAAAGTTGTCGTTTCTTAAAGTTTGGGATTGTGATGCTTATATGAAAAGGTTTCATCCTGATAAGCTCAAAACCAAATCGGAGAAATATGTCTTCATAGGATACCCAAAGCAAACTGTTGGATACACCTTCTATCACAGATCCGAAGGCAAGACATTCGTTGCTAAGAATGGATCCTTTCTAGAGAAGGAGTTTCTCTCGAAAGAAGTGAGTGGGAGGAAAGTAGAACTTGATAAGGTAATTGTACCTTCTCCCTTATTGGAAAGTAGTTCATCACAGAAATCTGTTCCTGTGACTACTACACCAATTAGTGAGGAAGCTAATGATAATGATCATATAACTTCAGATCAAGTTACTACCAAATCTCGTAGGTAAACCAGAGTGAGATCCGCACCAGAGTGGTATGGTAATCCTGTTCTGGAAGTCATGTTACTAGACCATGACAAACTTGCGAACTATGAGGAAGCGATGATGAGCCCAGATTCCGCGAAATGGTTTGAGGCCATGAAATCTGAGGTATGATCCATGTATGAAAACAAAGTATGGACTTTGGTTGACTTGCCCGATGATCGGCAAGCCATAGAAAATAAATGGATCTTCAAGAGGAAGACGGACGCTGATAGTAGTGTTACTATCTACAAAGCTAGAATTGTCGCAAAAAGGGTTTTCGACAAGTTCAAGGTGTTGACTACGATGAGAGTTTCTCACTCGTATCTATGCTTAAGTCTGTCCGAATCATGTTAGCAATTGCCGCATTTTATGAAATCCGGCAAATGGATAAACAAAACTGCATTCCTTAATGGATTTATTAAAGAAGAGTTGTATATGATACAACCAGAAGGTTTTGTCAATCCTAAAGGTGCTAACAAAATATGCAAGCTCCAGCGATCCATCTATGGACTGGTGCAAGCATCTCGGAGTTGGAATATACGCTTTGATAAGTTGATCAAAGCATATAAGTTTTATACAGACTTGCGGTGAAGCCTGTATTTACAAGAAAGTGAGTGGGAGCACTACAACATTTCTGATAAGTATATGTGAATGACATATTGTTGATCGGAAATAATGTAGAATTATTCTGCAAAGCATAAAGGAGTGTTTGAAAGGAGTTTTTCAAAGAAAGACCTCGGTGAAGCTGCTTACATATTAAGTATCAAGATCTATAGAGATAGATCAAGACACTTGATAAGTTTTTCAATGAGTACATACCTTGACAAGATTTTGAAGTAGTTCAAAATGGAACAGTCAAAGAAAAAGGTTTCTTGCCTGTGTTACAAGGTGTGAAGTTGAGTAAGACTCAAAGCCTGACCACGGCAGAAGATAGAAAGAGAATGAAAGTCATTCCCTATGCCTCAGCCATAGGTTCTATAAAGTATGCCATGATGTGTACCAGATCTATTGTATACCCTACACTATGTTAAGCAAGGGAGTACAATAGTGATCTAAGAGTATATCACTGGACATTGGTCAAAATTATCCTTAGTGGAATAAGGAAATATTTCTCGATTATGGAGGTGACAAAAGGTTCGTCGTAAAAAGTTACGTCGATGCAAGTTTTGACACAGATCTGGATGACTCTAAGTCTCGATCTAGATACATATTGAAAGTGGGAGCAATAAGCTAGAGTAGCTCCGTGCAGAGCATTGTTGACATAGAAATTCGCAAAATACTTACGGATCTGAATGTGACAGACCCGTTGACTAAATTATCTCACAAGCAAAACATGATCACACCTTAGTACTCTTTGGGTGTTAATCACATAAATGATGTGAACTAGATTATTGACTCTAGTAAACCCTTTGGGTGTTGATCACATATCGATGTGAACTATGGGTGTTAATCACATGGTGATGTGAACTATTGCTGTTAAATCACATGGCGATGTGAACTAGATTATTGACTCTAGTGCAAGTGGGAGACTGAAGGAAATATGCCCTAGAGGCAATAATAAAGTTATTATTTATTTCCTTATATCATGATAAATGTTTATTATTCATGCTAGAATTGTATTAACCGGAAACATAATACATGTGTGAATACATAGACAAATAGAGTGTCACTAGAATGCCTCTACTTAACTAGCTCGTTAATCAAAGATGGTTATGATTCCTAACCATGAACAAAGAGTTGTTATTTGACTAACGAGGTCACATCATTAGGTGAATGATCTGATTGACATGACCCATTCCATTAGCTTAGCACCCGATCGTTTAGTATGTTGCTACTGCTTTCTTCATGACTTATACATGTTCCTATGACTATGAGATTATGTAACTCCCGTTTGCCGGAGGAACACTTTGGGTGCTACCAAACGTCACAACGTAAATGGGTGATTATAAAGGAGCATTACAGGTGTCTCCAAAGGTAGATGTTGGGTTGGCGTATTTCGAGATTAGGATTTGTCACTTCGATTGTCGGAGAGGTATCTCTGGGCCCTCTCGGTAATACACATCACATAAGCCTTGCAAGCATTACAACTAATATGTCAGTTGTGAGATGATGTATTACGGAACGAGTAAAGAGACTTGCCGGTAACGAGATTGAACTAGGTATTGGATACCGACGATCGAATCTCGGGCAAGTAACATACCGATGACAAAGGGAACAACGTATGTTGTTATGCGGTCTGATCGATAAAGATCTTCGTAGAATATGTAGGAGCCAATATGGGCATCCAGGTCCCGCTATTGGTTATTGACCGGAAACGTGTCTCGGTCATGTCTACATTGTTCTCGAACCCGTAGGGTCCGCACGCTTAAGGTTACGATGACAGTTACATTATGAGTTTATGCATTTTGATGTACCGAAGGTTGTTCGGAGTCCCGGATGTGATCACGGACATGACGAGGAGTCTCGAAATGGTCAAGACGTAAAGATTGATATATTGGAAGCCTATGTTTGGACATCGGAAGTGTTCCGGGTGAAATCGGGATTTTACCGGGTTACCGGGAGGTTACCGGAACCCCCCGGGAGCCATATGGGCCTTCATGGGCCTTAGTGGAAAGGAGAAAGGGGCAGCCCAAGGTGGCTGCGCCACTTCCCCCTCCCCTAGTCCTATTAGGACTAGGAGAAGGTGGCCGGCCCCCCTCTCTCCCTTCCCCTCCGAGGAATCCTAGTTGGACTAGGATTGGGGGGAGGAATCCTACTCCCAGAGGGAGTAGGACTCTCCTGCGCCTCCCCTCCTTGGTCGGCCAGCCCTCCCCCTTGGATCCTTTATATACGGAGGCAGGGGGCACCTCTAGACACACAAGTTGATCCACGTGATCTGTTCCTTAGTCGTGTGCGGTGCCCCCTGCCACCATATTCCTCGATAATACTGTAGCGGAGTTTAGGCGAAGCCCTGCTGCTGTAGTTCATCAAGATCGTCACCACGCCATCGTGCTGATGGAACTCTTCCCCGACACTTTGCTGGATCAGAGTCCGGGGATCGTCATCGAGCTGAACGTGTGCTCGAACTCGGAGGTGCCGTAGTTTCGGTGCTTGATCGGTTGGATCGTGAAGACGTGCGACTACTTCCTCTACGTCGTGTCATCGCTTCCGCAGCCGGTCTGCGTTGGGTACGTAGACAACACTCTCCCCCTCGTTGCTATGCATCACATGATCTTGCGTGTGCGTAGGAAATTTTTTGAAATTACTACGAAACCCTACAGAGCCGGTGCGCGATATCGCTGGACAAGTATCCGGCCTTGCGCAGCTTCTTGATGTGCCCCTCCGTAATGGAGGAGGCCATCCACTTGCCTCCCGCTCCGGACATGGTTGGAGAAGGTTGAGGTGAGATGTGCGGACTTGGGTGCTGGAGCTCAAGTGCGCGAAGATGGATAAGCAAAGGAGGAAGAAGGCGTAGGTGAAAAGGTGGATCCTTATCCCCTTATATATGGGCGGACGAACCTATGCGTCCCCACCAGCCCGGTAAAACTCGCTCATCTCCCAAGCGCCGCAATCAATGGCGCGGTTGGGTTACCCACGTCCGTATTGATGAGAATCCCGGAATAAGGGGACACGATCTCTGCTTTGATAAGACGTGCCAAGGAAACCGCTTCGCTAAACGCGCTGAGGCGAAACAATAAAAACAATTCGAGTAAAGGCTTGGCCGTGGCGTGACGTCATGCCACGAAATACGTCAGCACATTGAAGTTGTGTAAATGTTATTCTCTCTACGGTGGTATGTGAAATTTATTTTGCAGAGCCGGACACTATCCCGGTGTTCACAATCTTCTATGAATTATTTGGAGGAGGAACCTGCCTTGCAATGCCGAAGACAATATGCGCGCCGGACTCGTCGTTATTGAAGCCTGGTTCAGGGGCTACTGAGGGACTCTTAGACTAGGGGGTGTCCGGATAGCCGAACTATCATCATTGGCCGGACTCTAAGACTATGAAGATACAAGATTGAAGACTTCGTCCCGTGTCCGGATGGGACTTTCCTTGGCGTGGAAGGCAAGCTTGGCAATACGGATATGTAGATCTCCTATCATTGTAACCGACTCTGTGTAACCCTAGCCCTCTCTGGTGTCTATATAAACCGGAGGGTTTTAGTCCGTAGGACGAACAACAATCATACCATAGGCTAGCTTCTAGGGTTTAGCCTCCTTGATCTCGTGGTAGATCTACTCTTGTACTACCCATATCATCAATATCAATCAAGCAGGAGTAGGGTTTTACCTCCACTGTGAGGGCCCGAACCTGGGTAAAAACATCATGTCCCTTGTCTCATGTTACCATCCGCCTAGACGCACAGTTCGGGACCCCCTACCCGAGATCCGCCGGTTTTGACACCGACAAAGTTCAATATGGATCAGTCCGAGAAGGGGTTCTTGCCTGTGTTGCAAGGTGTGAAATTGAGCTCGACTCAATGCCCGACCACAACAGAAGATAGAGAAAAGATGAGTGTCGTCCCCTATGCCTCAGCCATAGGGTCTATCATGTATGCCATGACCTGTACCAGACCTGATATAAACCTTGCCGTAAGTTTGGTAGGAAGGTACCAAAGTAATCCTGGCATGGAACACTGGGCAGCGGTCAAGAACATCCTTAAGTACCTGAAAAGGACTAAGGATATGTTTCTCGTATATGGAGGTGATGAAGAGCTCGTCGTAAAGGGTTACGTCGATGCTAGCTTCGACACAGATCTGGATGGCTCTAAGTCACAAACCAGATACGTGTATATTTTGAATGGTGGGGCAGTTAGCTGGTGCAGTTGCAAGCAGAGCGTCGTGGCGGGATCTACATGTGAAGCGGAGTACATGGCAGCCTCGAAGGCAGCGCATGAAGCTATCTGGGTGAAGGAGTTCATCACCGACCTAGGAGTCATACCCAATGCGTCGGGGCTGATCATACTCTTCTGTGACAATGCTAGAGCGATTGCACTTGCCAAGGAGCCCAGGTTTCACAAGAAGACCAGGCATATCAAGCGTCGCTTCAACTCCATTCATGAAAATGTTCAAGATGGAGACATAGATATTTGTAAAGTACATACGGATCTGAATGTAGCAGATCCGTTAACTAAACCTCTCCCTAGAGCAAAACATGATCAACACCAGAACGCAATGGGTGTTCGATTGATCACAATGTAACTAGATTATTGACTCTAGTGCAAGTGGGAGACTATTGGAAATATGCCCTACAGGCAATAATAAAATGGTTATTATTATATTTCTTTGTTCATGATAATTGTCTATTGTTCATGCTATAATTGTATTATCCGGAAATCGTAATACATGTGTGAATACATAGACCACAACAAGTCCCTAGTGAGTCTCTAGTTGACTAGCTCGTTGATCAACATATAGTCATGGTTTCCTGACTATGGACATTGGATGTCATTGATAACGGGATCACATCATTAGGAGAACGATGTGATGGACAAGACCCAATCATAAGCATAGCACAAAGATCATGTAGTTCGTTTCGCTAGAGCTTTTCCAAATGTCAAGTATCATTTCCTTAGACCATGAGAATTTGCAACTCCCGGATACCGTAGGAGTGCTTTGGGTGTGCCAAACGTCACAACGTAACTGGGTGACTATAAAGGTGCACTACGGGTATCTCCGAAAGTGTCTGTTGGGTTGGCACGAATCGAGACTAGGATTTGTCACTCCGTATGACGGAGAGGTATCTCTGGGCCCACTCGGTAATGCATCATCATAATGAGCTCAATGTGACCAAGTGTATGGTCACAGGATCATGCATTACGGTACGAGTAAAGTGACTTGCCGGTAACGAGATTGAATGAGGTATTGGGATACCGACGATCGAGTCTCGGGCAAGTAACGTACCGATTGACAAAGGGAATTGTATACGGGATTGATTGAATCCTCGACATCGCCATTCATCCGATGAGATCATCGAGGAGCATGTGGGAGGCAACATGGGTATCCAGATCCCGCTGTTGGTTATTGACCGGAGAGGCGTCTCGGTCATGTCTGCATGCCTCCCGAACCCGTAGGGTCTACAGACTTAAGGTTCGGTGATGCTAGGGTTGTAGAGATATGAGTATGCAGTAACCCAAACCTTGCTCGGAGTCCCGGATGAGATCCCGAACGTCACGAGGAGTTCCGGAATGGTCCGGAGGTGAAGAATTATATATAGGAAGTGCAGGTTCGGCCATCGGGAAAGTTTCGGGGGTCACCGGTATTGTACCGGGACCACCGGAAAGGTCCCGGGGGTCCACTGGGTGGGGCCACCTATCCCGGAGGGCCCCGTGGGCTGAAGTGGGGAGGGGAACCAGCCCCTAGTGGGCTGGTGCGCCCCCCCTTGGGCCCCCTCTGCGCCTAGGGTTGGAAACCCTAGGGTTGGGGGGGGGCGCCTCCACTTGTCTTGGGGGGCAAGCCACCCCCTTGGCCGCCGTCCCCCCTTGGAGATCTCATCTCCTAGGGCCGACGCCCCCCCAGGGGGCCTATATAAAGAGGGGGGGAGGGAGGGCATCCGCACCCCAAGTCTTGGCGCCGCCCTCTCCCCTGCTACACCTCTCCCTCTCGCAGAAGCTTGGCAAAGTCCTGCCGTGATCGTTCTACATTCACCACCACGCCGTCGTGCTGCTGGATCTTCATCAACCTCTCCTTCCCCCTTGCTGGATCAAGAAGGAGGAGACGTCTTCCCAACCGTACGTGTGTTGAACGCGGAGGTGTCGTCCGTTCGGCGCTAGGATCTCGGGTGATTTGGATCACGACGAGTACGACTCCCTCGACCTCGTTCTCTTGAACGCTTCCGCACGCGATCTACAAGGGTATGTAGATGCACTCCCCTCTCTCGTTGCTAGATGACTCCATAGATTGATCTTGGTGAACGTAGGAAAAAATTTATTTTATGCAACGTTCCCCAACAGACAGCTCCTGGGCAACGTATGGTAAGCATTTGTCAAAGTCTCTTCCTCGATGAATGTACATTTTGCTCATCCATGATGCTAACCATTGTGTCTTCCCAACCTCCAATATTCCTCAGTTGGCTATACAGAGATGGAGCTTGCAAAACACATTAATTTACCGGCCAACGACGTGTGGGCTGAAGTCGTGTGGATGCGTCACGGGGCAAGTCCGTCTGATGAAAGTTGTGGACAGAAGAGCGGCAATAACTGCGTGGTTGGTCAATGATTGAAAGAAATCTCGTATGTGTCTTCAGCTTTGACACTATGCATAAGTAGCTGTCGCTGATAATCCAAACTTTGAAAAGTTTAGTTTAAGGTTCATAACTCTGTTGTCAATGGAGAAAATGTTATCTGTTTCAAGTGACTGAACAGACTACTTATCTGTTGTCGATGAAGAAAATGTTATCTGTTTCAAGTGACTGAACAGACTACTTATAGCAGGTTCATGTGATGTGTCATAATGTCAAGACGATCAGGTGCATATATTCTTTTTCTCGCATTTCCGTTGTGGCTTGCTTTTGTTGTATGAAAAGTAAGCTATCTGTATCGAACTTGATGTGGATTGATCGACATTGCTCGCTTTTGGCACAAGTATATATTTCCATTCCCTATGAACTTTCAGCGAACAAAATTCCTCATGGTTGCTCTGTATTTGGTACATGTGATTTCCTTGCTTTATAACTTTGACAAATGATCCTATACCAAGTATCAACAATACCGCGCTTTGTTTAAATGTTGGGATAACACGTTAAGCCAGGCACCACGCGCGCGTTTCCGATCTAGTAGGTAGTGCTACACGTCCGTCCGTCAGATGATAAATCAATTGGATCGGCCGGCTCGGCAACCGTCAGATGGCGAACGAAATAACCGTTCGATCTACAGTCCCAGTCAGTTGAGTACCTTTGCAAAAGCTACCTTGTTGTGCTTAGGGGCTTTGCAACAAGAACCTTGTTGCTTGCAAAGGTCCGCCGAGACAACATTGTCGCGCGTCTAGGCTAGAGTGTAGCCACCACACCGCTGTGGTCCAAGCGTCTCTACCATGGAGCGCCTATGCTCGCTAGAGTTGCTGCTCCTCCTCCGCCTTAGCCCCACGAGCAACTGCCAGCTTCACTGCAGCACGATGGCGACGACCTCTCACGTCAGGAACTCCTTTGGCGTTTTCTGCAACAGAAGATATGTTTCTCAAACATGCCTCATGTTGTAATGTCTGACTACTTGGGCGCTCCTTCGGCGCTTTCTACAACTTGGGCTATGTTTCTGAAACAAGACCCCTGTCGTGGGAAAAAACTTCAGCATCAAACCATTTTTCTTTCTGAAACAAGGCTTTTATTGCAGAAACCTTTTGAAACAAGACCCTCGTTGCAGAAAAAAAACTTCACCATCAAATTGTTTTTTCTTTTCAAAAGAAACAAAACCCTTACTACAGGAAAAAATGGTTGTGTGGGACTGACTGGCCAGCGTGAGCGCTAGATCGGAATTGATATGATGGCTATGCAAGCGGCAGAAGCTGTGCGTGCATCAGTCGGCTTAAGGGTAGCGTTTTCCATCATAAATGCACATAATTTTTTTCTACTACTAGCAAAATTCGGTCCAAAAATCGAGTTTTCTTTAGATAAGTCGAGATCAAGAGGTAATGTGGTTACCACACCTGGCCAATGGGCCGGTATGACCCATCCCTAAACGGCCCGGCCACAACATGATACAGCGAGACCCGTATATAAGCGGACCGTGCCGGGCCAGAACGCGTGCCTCACTTCAGGTCCAGGAACCGAACAATAGCTAGGCGGGCCGGCCCTCCTGAGACGTTTGCCGCCGTCCCTCGTGTATTTTGGGCCAATTTGAATTGTTTTTCTAAGGTTTTTGAGAGTTTTGGGTTAATATATCGGTTTTTTAAATGGACCATGTCGTGTCAGCCTCATGTGTCTTGTTATAGCGAGATGGGACAAGCTCTCGCATCAAGCACATCGCCAGCAGGCAGGCTCATTGGCGCAGTTACTCGCTCGTTTTGTTTCGAACGCTGCAGCTTTGGTTTTTCTCTTTTTTCTATTTCTTTTGTTTTTGGTTTTCACTGATTTTCTTTAATTTTGTTTTATTCCTTGATATAACTTCTGTTTTCTTTGCTTTTCCTTGATTTTCACAGTTTTTCCTTTTCTTTCTTCTTTTCTTCATTTTACTTTGGTTTCTTTTTGATATAATTTTTCTTCTTTTTCTTAGTTTTTCTTTGATATAACTTATGTTTTCTTCATTTTCTTATTAGCCTTTTT
>NC_057810.1:101050569-101058305 GCF_018294505.1 Triticum aestivum
TTTATAATACATGTTTAACATTTTTCAAATATAGGTTAAAGATTTTTAATACGTGGCCAACATTTTTCTGATGCACATTTTTAACATTTTTCAAATCCTTGATTAACATTTTTCAAATACAAGATTAATAGTTCTTTAATACATAGTTAACATTTTTTATATACACATTTTAAACATTTTTATATGCTTTATTAACATTTTCCAAATACAAGATATACATGTTTTTATTGCATGGTCAAGATTTTTCTATACACATTTAACATTTTTTAAATTCTGACATTATTTCCAATGCAATATTAAGATTTTTTTAATACATGGTCAACATGTTTTCTATATAGATTTACATTTATCAGATACTTGATTATTATTTTTTAACTACAAGTTTAACATTTTTCTAATACAATACAAGATTAACATGTTTTTAATGCATGGTCAACATTTTTGCTATACACATATAAGTTTTTTCAAATGCTTGATTAACCTTTTCGAATATAAATGTTAAGCATTTATACATGCTCAACATTTTTCTATATACATTTAACATTTTTCGAATACTTGATTAACATGTTTCAAATACAATACAAGATTAAAACATTTAATACATGGTCAACATTTTTTCTATACACATTTAACATTTTTCCAAATACTTGATTAACCTTTTTGAAATACATATGTTAGACATTTGTTGAATACATCGTCTTCTATACACATTTAACATTTTCAAATGCGCTTCATGTCGTGACCTTCCTGGAGGCTGGAGGTGTTGTCAGGGGCCTTGGGGCTCGGTTGGGAGTGTAGAGGAATTGCAGGTGGAGGGGATGGGACCAAGTGCCAGCAGGTGGAGGGGATGGGACCAGTGGCAGCATGTGGTGTTCGCGAAGGAGGTGTCGTGTTGCATCTGATACATCGACAACGGCGGGTCTCGGCGGCATGGAGCAGCGGGGTCTCGCTATTAGGTGTGTGTGTTGATGGACGAGCGCAGGATGGCGGCGGTGTCTGACATCGTGGTGGCGTCGACGGCAGCTAGGCCGGGCAAGGTTGATGCGTCAGTACAGCTCTGAAGATGGATTGGTGCCAGTTGGCGGCAAACGGCCTCTGAGTGTGCGCCAGTCCGGTAGGTGCCTCATACCCGGCAGGTGGCTTGGTTGGGGCCTCGGGTCTTAGATGTTAAGTTTGGCTGCGAGGTTTGTTTGGTATTAGGCCCAGACTATCAGGATCCCTTCATCAACTGGATAGGAGTAACGACAAATGTTGCCTAGACGGTGGCTTCAGTCTTACTGATGTATTACTTTGTAAGATCTTTTGTGAATAATTAATAAAGTGGCTGCATGCATCGCCTAGTTGTAGAGGCCAGGGGTCTTCCTCCTTTTCCCAAAAAATGCTCGATTAATATTTTTCAAGAACTTGTTTAACATTTTTTTCAAATGCTTGATTATTATTTTTTAAATACATGATCAACTTTTTCACACACATTTTATATTTTTCTATGTACATGAGACACATTTTCTCTATATGCATTTAACATTTGGAAGGAGGAAACAAAAGTAAAAAAAAGCAAATAAAAAAACAGAAACAAAAAAGGGAGGTTGTGGCCTCCCGCGCACCCCATCTCGTGCCTCCTTTAGGCGAGCCTTCCTCGGTCTTGCTTGAAGCAAGGTATAGTTGTGCCCTCCCGCGGGCCAAGCACGTCACTGGTCGAGCACGTGTGCTAACGGGCCGGCCCGTGAGATTCGAACCATACGGCCAGCAATAGTGATTACTCATGCTCATGAGTAAAACAGGCTCCATTTGGATATACTGGGCAATATGGGCTAGGGAGATAAGCGGAAATTCATAGTTGATCCCGAGCTCATATGCTCCCATGAAAATAAATTCAAAAAGTAAACAAATATAATAGTTTTTTTTTGAAAATTTCCAATTGTTTACTTAAAAGATGCTCGGGGTGTGTTAGGTGCATGCAAAATTTCATGTAGAATGAAATTCTAGGGGCTTTGGACAAAAAACACAATTCTCCAAAGAAACAAGCATTCTGAAACACTGACTTTGTATTTTCTTTAGAGCTTCTCGGGTGTCATTTCTTGATGAAATTTTACTCACATTTAGAACACTCGAGCATCATTGGTACCAATTTCTTTTCCAGGTTTATCGATTCTATTTTATTCTTTCAATTTACTATCCGCACGAGAACATATGAGCTCAGGTGGAGAAATGTCGTGTCAAGAAATAAAGTATCTTTCTATAGAAAAGTTATTGGGATTCTAACATTTTGATTGGTCCACATTGCATTGTACGAACAGTCTGATCCGCTAATATCTTTTACCGGCCTTAGGTGCTCAAAGTCGGGACTAGCAGAAACCTCGTTCTCTTCTCCCTGGAGTGGCGGTGTCTTAGTGGGCAAGACAGAGGGGACTGGCAAGAGCTAGGGCTCCACGTAATCCCAATTTTGTGCATGTATGTTATTGTTTTGTGCTTTTAACCTTTCAGATTTTATGAAAAATACATGTATTAATGTAATTTGGCTCCTGTTGTCAAAAGTATGAGTCATGTGATTCTTGACTCCGCCACCGGCGGTGTCCCACCTTTGGCCAAGCTCCATCTCACCAGCCACATAACATATGTGCTCCTCCCCTTGAAGCCGCGACTACTCTGCCCTAAGTGGACGTCCATCCGCCCGAAACTCCATGCCTGCCTTTATTCACTGCAATCCTCCTCAAGGTGACTCTGTTCAGGACGAATGTCAGTCTTTCGACAAAATGTTAGTGTATGAATGTTCTGATTGGATAATGACTCCTCACTACACACAACGGGTGGTTGTTGAACTGCTAAGAAGACAAGTGCAAGGGGGAGGGGGTGCTCAATGCATTCACAACACATTACTCCCCTAGGCCCTAGAGCTCGTGACCATACCTCGTTAGCTACTCCTAGAAGGCAGCAATTTGCCAAACAGGTAGAATAGTGAGTCGTTAGTAGCAGGTAATGCAAAGATCAAAATGGTAATTTAACATTCTTATCCTTGCTATTATATCAGACACATCTATTGTTTCTTTGTTTCTTAATTAGAATCTTTCTCTTGAATTGCATAAGATATTACTTAGTTCTTTCCAACCGACAAAGAATGGATCTTGATTGGCGATGAGACGTCAAATATTCCTCATGTAGCTCATGTGGATGCAGCGCAAGTAACAAGGTTTGCCCGGCTCCGGCGAGGGATGGATGATGACAACAACGCACCTTCCGCTCGCTCTAGTGCTTGTAGTCGTCGCTAGGTGGTCCACGAACATAGTTGTAATTTTTATTGCCTCTGATGTTCTTTATACTGCCATGATTGATGATGAATATATTGAAAGTTTTCCAAAAAAAAAATCGTATGATATGTACAAGAATATGTATCAAATCATTGCCACTGCCATAACCACATTACATTTTGGACTTACCATCTCGGTGTGTGGGATTGGGATGACACAATTATTCTCATTTTTCTTACTCCCTCTCTCTCAGTTTACAGGGCGTGTGCGTATCCCTAGGTCATCAATTTGACCAACCTAATATAAGTTATATATTACAAAAAATATACCAATATAAACTTCAAATGTTCTACTTTCAAAAGGCATAATTTTTGTATTATATAGTTTATATTAGGGTGTTAAAATTGGCAACCTAGGTATACACGTAGGACTTGTAAACTGTGACGGAGGGAGTATCGTTTTGTAATTAATATGGATTAGTAAGAAACCTTGGTGACATGTTTTTAGAAGAAACATGCTGAAACTATCATTGCTTCCCTTGGTTCTAGGTTCTCAACCTTCAAATATATTTTTTGCCCAAACATGCATACATGCTTTCTTATTTGACCATGTTTCATATTCTTTGGCATTGATGGAATTCTTGCTGATCGCTTAATTGCAAGGAACATTTACCTGTTCTCAAAGATCCTAAAACATCTCAATAACTTTCAATGAATGGATGTTATGCTTCCAATATATGTTGACCTTGATTACGTTACATGAATCAATGTTATGCTTCTAGTATAATGGTGCAAACCTCCTCAAAATGTTTGTTTGCATTCCATTCACACGATCTCCTAACTTTAGTAGCAACAATCCATTCACATCATCGCAACATGTCGAGTACATAATTGCAGTGTTTTGCATGCTCCACTGATTAGTTTATGTATACGATATTTTCAAAGATGTCATGACGTGTAGAAAGAATCCAGGCTTCATGTTTGGAGATATTAAGTATTGGCTACACCAAGATGTAAGGGGAAAAAAATTCCATTACAGTGTGTGTTGCGGCTACTCTTTGTATATTGACAACGTTTTTGATGCATTTACTCTTTGTACATTGTGTATCATTTCAATCATCCCAAAGTGTGAACCTGTAGTGTTGCAGAAATTTACTCTTCATTCATAGTTACACTGAAAATTAACAATGATGGATGATGTGTGCACAAAGTATATATATAGGACAATACGTCAGGATATAATTCAGCGTCGCGGGATTGCGCAAGATCTTGTCTGGCTACACTGATGAAATGCTGATTGACTGGAACCCTGCAAATAAAAAATCTGAATGACTAGGACATTTGGCAAACACACTGGAATGGCCATCAGAATATCAATTTTGAAGCTAATACATCATTTGTTCCTTACCTCACGCAAAAACTTATGTCTGCATAGTAGACTGATTTTACTTACAATATGCCGCTCAAGAAACCCCTACAAAATGATGAACAATTCGGTAAGTGTCTTCCAGATGATAATAGTAACACAGGTCAACTGTCAACTGAGGGCATAAGTTACCAGAATCCAGAGGGCGCATTTTCCTTTTTCCTGCATTGAAAACAAGAACAATCAACCAAAAAGCAGAAATCATTCCAAGATCATGCCCAATGTTAAAAACTAGGATGTAGCTATTGAATAAAAGCAGTATATGAGTGGCATTTTATTGGCCCAGATATCCGCGTCGAGGCGAGGGTCGGAAACGGGAGAGCCTGCCTTGCCCCTGGTACTCGTATATATTTCTGAATATCATTGGGTACTCTTTTTGTAACGAAATTGGTACCACTTCTTACAGCTGGACAGTTTGATTTCCCATTATGGGCCTAGAATTATGGATTGTTGTCAAAGAACCTGTTACCACGATAAACTCTTCTTGCCCAAATTTTAGGGTGCCAGGAACCTTTTATTTGTATACACAATTAGGGAACTGTAAACCCCTCGATTTGAAAGTTCTCTTATACCTATTGTATTATTGTACCAAGTAATAACACTTGTTAGTATATCATTTAAAAGACTAGTTTGCATGACATACAACAATAAGCAATTAAGGCCAGACACTCTGAATGAAGACTACCTTAGGTCTTGAGTTTTCTCTTTTTATATTCTATGGGATACAGGGAGTCCTGAATTCTTTTTCTATTTCACTTACGTGACATTTGTTTTAGTTCATTAATCTATCTTTTGTTTCTAAGGGAATGTACAGCCCTGTAAGTTTGCTACTTCAGCTATTCAATACAAATACACTGTTGAACAACAACCTCACCAACCAACTTAACAATAAGCAAAATAATAATAATCAAAAGTATGTTTCTGGAATGGAACTTTTTTGGAGAACATGTTTCTACACAGAAACTAATACTGTGCAATTAAGTTCATTCCTAATACTCAATACCAATAGCTGCGCAATATCTGTGTTCCACAATTCATCTCAGTCATACCATTGACCAGCATATCAAAAGGAATAAACATATGGATCAGTTGTAAAGAAGGGGGCAGTGAAAGTCGCCCACTATTTTGCACAAATAGTATAATATTAACTGTAATGGCAGCTATAGCTATTTAAAAATTAGATAACAAGTTAAATAACTTCTATAAATTCTTACTTTTTTGTTCCTACAAAGGCATTGGTGATGTCATCAGCTGTTGGATTCCCGGTGAATTCAGCTAGCAAATCATATTTTTCTCCATTAGGTTCATCAACCCTTCGAAAAATCTCATATTTATTTGTATAAGCCATCCTGTATCAATAATTCAACCAAACTGTAATGACTGAAATTTTATCTAACTGTCGGCACCATTAGCAGAAGTATGATACTTTGGAGAGAAAAAGTAAGAGAGATAACCTTAAAGCGCCCATTATAGGATAAAATGTACCAGCATAGAAGAGAAGCCGGAAAGAATAACAAGTCTCAAATGATGCAGCATACTGAAGCCTCACATCTCTTCCCATTGTCTTCACCATGAAAATCAAGAAACAGCTGAATACTAGCTGTCATGCTATGATTAAGTGGAACTTATATGGAGCACTTACTTGCATTACGCCACTTGATGCAGGCATATCCTGTAAATGTAAATTTCAGGGATATTAAGGTTTGCAATGACGATGCCAAGAAACAATTCTCACCAGGTTGGATTTTTATTTCTAGAACACTCCTTCCTAGATTAGATTAGGCCCAAGCATTATATGAGCAAACAAACACAAACATTTTAGTTCCAATGAGATTTCCTAAGGGCAACAAAAGAGATAATAGAAACTACACTAATTTAAAAAATAAACAGGTCCAGGATACAAAGCAAAAATCTCTTAGAGACATGTCATGTGTGTGTGTGTGTGTGTGTGTGTGTGTGTGTGTGTGAGAGAGAGAGAGAGAGAGAGAGAGAGAGAGAGAGAGTTAGTATGCACCCAACCTTCAGGCGAGGATTTACAAGAATCACAGGTCTGTCACCAGCAGCATCAGTCATAGCTCTCATATCCTGCAAAACTCTAATATGATACTACAGATCGAAAAGGGTATATACTCTATAACTAGGAAAAAAAATACTAAGACATAGAATCTTTACATCAATTATGCAGTTTCCAACAGCATTTTGGGGAGCAATGAGAACAAACATGTCATCTTCTTTATCAATCTCACTAGCACCTGTAATCAAATTAAACATACAAGTAACAGAAACAGCAGAAAACAATAAAATGCACGACCAAAAAGAAACAGCAGAAAACAATAAAATGCACGACCAATAACAGGCAAAGCTACAGCCAAGGACAAGATGATCTGCCATCTCTGGAGCATTGCCACACAGCGGGCAGAGCACACTGCAAGGCCAACCCCTTGTCAAAAGCCTATCCGCCATGAGAATGCACCAACGCAGCAGAAACCACATGAAAAACCTGCATTTTGCTTCCGTCTTCGCCTTCCAGATGGCGTCTGGGTGGACATCCACTGGAGAGAAAGAGCCCTGGAATTGGATGGAGTAGGCCGAGGCCGCAGAGTAAGACCCATCCACCCACCATCTCCACGCAACTGAGTCCTGCACGGTGGGCTGAAGGGAGACGCCAGCGAGAAGTACCCAGAGTTGCGTGTACTCCTGGACCTGATGTTCCGTGGATATACCCGAAGGGGCCAAGCCCAGCTGTTGTCCTGAAGCGCCCTGAAGACTAAGATGCCTTTGCGCTTAATAAGCAGGAAGAGGCTTGGGGTGAACTCCCTTGGCACCCGACCACTAAGCCAGTGAGATGTCCAGAATTAGGGCATTGTGGCCATCCCCAATGGAAATTGAGACCGAGGATGCAAACAGCTCCTGGTCAACCGCACTGTTGGGCGAAGGCGTCCCCACCCAAGGCTTCTCTGAGTTCATCCGGTCAAACCACAACCATCTGAGGCGCAGCGCCATGCTGAACTTCTCAATGTCCTTGACGCCGAGCCCACCAAGGCACTTAGGCATGCACACCTGCGC
>NC_057810.1:101058623-101077880 GCF_018294505.1 Triticum aestivum
TTGTGTGTGTGTGTGTGTGTGGTTGTGGTGTTTGGCTCATAAGGCCCATGTAGAGTTCATATATCTATAGCAATGAGAGTAGTAAAAAATGGAAAAAATCCACAAAATTTCCCCGATAACCAACACTTAATTTCATTTTCAGTATTCTTCAGATGAAACTAAGTAGCCATCCTTTATTTTATTCAATGCTATCGAACGTATTAATTTAGTGGATGACGAACCTACTGCTCCAATATTTATGAAGGCGCCCATCGCCCCATAGTCACCCCAGTCCATGAATTCCAATATTTTTCTGGTTCCAGCAAGCTGAAGTGGAATACCAGCAAATGCGCCTTGCCCCATGGAGCCTTGAACACAGACCTGATAAGAAGTCAGCAGTCTCATGTTGTGTCATCAAAAAAGGCAGTGGGCGGGTGGAGGTATATGGATGAATACCGAATGTAAGCACCTTGACACGCTTTCCGTCATCAGCAAAGGTAAGAGATAAATCTCTTACAAGTTCCATGAGGGTTCCTATACGATAAACATCCTGAAGATAAAAAAGGTTTGATTGACAGTTGACGCCAGCAAAAAAGATATGTAAGCTTGTGTGCTCTTACCATTTCGGGGTTAAGCTCCGGAATATTGATATCTATCTGCATGTTTGAGGAAAAGTAGACACTAATCAAGAAAAAATGTTTTCCCAGCAAGCATGAAGCGAAAAAAAGGTGAAAGGACTACAAGGTTCAGTCACAATGATTAATCCCAAGTACATATTATTCCCTCTAGGTTAAATATGCAACAGAAAGAGAAAAGTACTCAAGTTGCCTCAGTGAATAGTTTAGTCAGTGAGTTCTGATTTCAACCTTCAATAGAGATTTGAAATAAATTGAAACGTAAGTGGCAACCTGCAACCGAGTCTTTTTATCTTCAATAGCATGCTTTGTAGCTTGTATCACATCGCCGTAAAAGTATTTCCTGATCTCTCTGGAGTGTGGAATGTTATTTAATCTCGTTGGAATTCCACGCCACTCCTGGCAGAAAGCATTTAGACATACATTAATAGAAGAGATCTAAGTGTACACACTTCACTTTAAGATCTCACACATAGAATAAAATGGCTAACTATATTACACGTACCTTTTTCGAAGCTGTTGTGTCTGGTGGTTTTCCTGTTCAATGAAGAGTTTGAGCAAACAATGAGAATTGAGCCAGCATAGTAAAAAAAGAAGCTAAAAGCTTTGCCTGATTATACTAATGAAGAAGAGAACATAACTAAAAATCAACTCCTCATAGTCATTTAGAAATCCTGGGCACGGCTAAGCTGCAAAATCTTCATATGGATTGTAATCCAAAGGAGACGTAGGATCTTTCATCATAAAGCAAGGAGAGGTCTGCAATATAATGAGATATGCATTTGCTGCGGCTTTCAGAAGATTTCAGTCACTTATTGGTGGGGTATTCAGTGGTCAACCTAATTTGGGCTGAAGCCCTATCATGATTCAACCGCAAGTTAACCCGTAGGGTTCCTTTTTGTGGCCGGCCTAGTTTTGTAACTCGCCTTTTGGTCGATGTTTATTTTCTCTGTTTGGGTCCTGTTGTTTTCTCTTGTGGGCATGCCATTCGTGGCATTCTAAAAGTATTACTATCTTTCTCTCTAATATATACATGCAGCTCTCTTGCATGGTCTCGCTAAATAAACGATATATACCGATTCTTGACATATTAGCTAAAACTGATAGCATATTATGGTTATTTGAAAATAGTATTAGCACATACTAAAAGAAGGCATATTAGCTCAAAGTGATATGCAAAAATATTTTAAAAAATGCAGCTTCGAAATCGTGAAATGGGCTGTTCTTAAGCAAACAGAGAGACCAGTTGATCTAGTGGAGTTACATGATAGTGGTTGTGAATGACAGCAGAAGAGTGGAAGAAGACATTAGTGGGGAACTTTATTTATGCTCTGACCGTTTGTCTTGGCCAACTTTTTTTCTGAAGCATTCGTAATCTTCTGTAACATGGAATCTATTTCATGAAAAATGACTTCCACTGGGCGATTTCCATCAATCTACATTGCAGGTTGAAGGAACAAAGGTTACTTCTGATTTACTATCTGGATCACTGCTATGATAGTAGCTAGAAATACACGAGAACCTGGTTAAGCAGATCTGAGTATGTTGGAATAACAGCTTCAGAATTTTGTTTGTAAGTCTCAAGGCGTGATTTAACCTGCAGAAGAAAGAAGGCTCTTATGGTTCAGAATGTTTCATGGAAGCGATGCCAGAATTATGCAATTACAATGTCATAAAGAAAAGGGATGGAAGGGGGTACGGTAAGTAATGGAAAGGTTTGCATCAGTTTAATTGTATAATTCAACTTTGTATTCTGTAAATGACAGTAAAATTTTAAACAGCACAATATTTTTCCCCTGACGTGTCTTAAAAGTTTACAAAAAGCACTGAGAATGTAGAGCTAGCTGAAAGAGGGGGATTAAGTGATGTAAAAAGACCTAAAAAATATTAATAATACAATCCAAGTCAAACCTAGATATACAACACTTCGAACTTAAGATAACCAAAGCATGCATAATATTTTTTTCCTCTAGAGTAAGCAGGAGCGTATCATTAAGAAGAGAAGTTATAGTACAGATCAAGAACAATAGGAAAAATAATTACAGTACTTAGCAGCTGTGGCCTACAATAAATAAACACAGATAGTAACGAACAGAACATAATTGCAAGCAAGTTTCTAAGCAACCTGCACCTGCCAAACTCTTTGATGTTCAAATCTAGGTCCAAGCTAGTGATGAACGAACAAAAGGAATTTGCACAAATCGAATTCTTAAATGCAGCCCCAAGCTCTCAAACTAGCATATTATATTTAACAAGATAGATACATCTATAGACCTTACCGAGGATGACAAAACAAGTAAAAGATTACTTAAGTGGACAACAACAGAAACCTTTTCAAATGTATCATCAGAGCGTGTAATAAGCCTGGCAGATATCTCCTCATTCTCTGGGGGGAAGTTCTTTACATGGTAAATTTTGCCCGTCACAGGATCCAGTCTTCTTCCAACACATCTATCGATTAGATTGTCATCAGGAACCTGAATTTAGAAACAAAATGAAACACAAGAGGTCAAAGATATCTGTGGTATACAGTGTTTGGGATTGACATCAGGAACCTGAACTTGAAAACAAAATGAAACACAAGAGATCAAAGACATTCTGTAAGAGCAAGGGAAACAAAATGCATAGTATTTGATTTCGAGATACAAATACTGAAGTTAACACAAAGAAGAATCAGATTAAGTTCAAAAAAAAGAAGAATCAGACTATTATGAACCACACTGATTCAGAAAATACACAGCTAAGTGTATGATTGCTATCAGTTTGAATGTCACACACCAACAAACTTTTAAAAGATAAGGTAAGGCACAACTACTTGATATGAATTCCCACTAAATGAATTGGTAAAGAATGAATCTTATTTACAGTTGCACAAGGGCAGACCTGATAAATTTGCTTAATTATTAAATCTATTCTCAGTCACTAGCTTCCCTATTGTCACAACCAAAGTTACCGGATTCACCATAATGTACGTCTATGGTATAATTTGACCTGGTTATGACCCCTAATCTGCGGTGTGGTATTCTTGTGCAGTTTCGAAGGAAAAGTATCGTACTGTGTGCACAGCCCTGTACAACAACCCGGACATACCACATTCTGGGAGAATATTGCGACAGCCATATTATACTACTCCCTCCGATCCAAATTAATTGACGCAGCCTCTATACAATGCAAGATGGACATTGTATAGAAAAGGGCAGCCCGGTGCATGTAGCTCCCGCTTGCGCAGGGTCGGGAAAGGGTATAGAGACTGCATCAATTAATTCGGATCGGAGGGAGTAGCAAATTTACTTCATAAAACTACTAACAAGTTGGAGAATCAGAACTCATGAAACTGAAGTACCATGATGAAGCTCGTTCAAACATCCTTTCTTTCTAAACATTTTGATCTATCAGAATGGGAACAAAATGTAGCACTACATAAGGATATATAGATATGCCTATTGAGATAAGCATGATCGACAAGGTCGCAATGCAATATATTAAGATGTTATAGACAAAAGTTGAAAGAACATGAAGGACGTGTCAGTTGATAGCAAATGTCATAAATGTTCAAAAATGACTATTTCCAGTACAATGAATGTATGCGGTCTTAAAATGGTAAAAATGGCTTACTTCCAGTAAAACGAATATATCTGGTCTTATTTTCATACTATCAAGACTTTGTGCTTGAGCATAACTCCTTGGGTAACCATCAAGAAGCCACCCTCTTTCGCGCACATCAGGCTGTGACAGTCGTGAGACAACCATCTATAAGAAATAACAACCATCGTTATTAGCTCCCAGAATTCTACCAGCTACAAAGAACCTGAGAATTGAACCACATACATCTGTCACAACTTGATCTGGGACAAGCATGCCACTGTCCATATATTCTTTTGCTTTCTTGCCTATATCTGTGCCAGAAGATACTTCAGCCCGTAGAAGATCCCCAGTTGATATATGAACCAAACCATACTAAAAGAAGTTAAAAGAAAAGGAGAAGTTTTAGAACAGAGCAGGCTAATAAACATGTTTACAGCCAAAACTAGAGTTAAACATTAAATGAGTACACAGCTGATTAATCTGTCGACTACTTTCAGACACATGCATATCCTTCAGCAAGAGTCTTTATCCAGAATTCAGATTCGCATTAGCCTATTATTGACACTGACGGCATCTGCATTTTTGGGCGCAGGCAAAATAGGAAGAAATCCAAGCAATGGTTTGTACTTTTTACCTTCTCGACAATCATACGGCACTGAGTCCCCTTGCCCGACGCGGGCGCCCCGGAGATCATCACCTTCAGTGGCGCCCCCGCACGCGCCGGCGCCGCCCCCTCCGCTGCCCGGCATGGCAGGAGCAAGCCCTGCCAGAACCCCATGGGAAGCATGTGAATCATAGCGATGTGCTATCGCGACCATGGCGCCGCGGATTTAAGTAGCGCGGAGCAAAGCCATAATGTACGAACCCTGGTCTTGGGGGCGGCGGAGGAGACAGTCTGGGCGGTGGATGCCGGGGGCGAGCAGCGGGAGAGCGACCCCGGGAGGAGGCGGGCGGCGCCGAGGCCGCGGTGGATCGCCGGCCCGGCGAGAGGAGGGGTCGTGGTGGGCCTGGTGGCTGTGGCCGCCGGGGAAGATGCCGCCATCCTCGTGGCGGAAGAGGGCCAGTGTGTGGAGGGAAAACGGAGAGAGCAGGATTGGAGTCGCGCGGCTTCAGAGTTCAGACGCGTCACCACCCGACTCCCCGCCCCCAGTCGCCAGCGGTGGGTCCTGCCCATCTCGCAGCTCAGCGCTGTTGCGCCAACTCCTATTTTTCCATAAACAAAGAAGCAAACTGAAAATGTAGTTGTGGGCTCTCTCCAACCTCATTAATCCCTCTTCCCTAATTTTAAGGACGCAGATGGCTGTGCCTATGTAAAATGAGTTCGGCTCAGCTGCAGGGCTCCCTGCATGAAATATTGTACAGGGCCAATAAAAGACCGCCACTTGTCTGTTGGGCCAACTCCTCCGATTAAGATAGATTTAATTTGATACGAGAAGAGCACGGGGTGGTGCTGCGAGCATAGAGGAGCCCGGCAACGTGCGGCCCGCTGGAACACCGACTTGAACGGCATGTCCCTCCCCGTGGCCGAGCAGGGCCCCATCGTCGTTCGGGCGGTGCTCGTCCACGGCTTCCCGGAGCTTTGGCGCCACCAGATGGCCGCACTCGCCGCGCCCTCGTCTTCGACCTCCGCGGCATCGGTACCGGTTCCTCCTTCGACTAGGCGCCTGCTTAATTTGGACGATGTTGAGAGGTGGTGATGCGCGAGATGTGGTGGTGCAGGTGCGGCCACCCATGACAAGTCAAGTGCAGCCATTGTCAACGCCATTGTGCTCGCGGCAGTCAGAGCTACCTGTAGTAGCGACACAAGTAGCACCGGTGCCGCTAGCTGCGCACGACTGCACGCTGTGGTTGCGTAAGACGTCCTAGCCGGGATGAAGGTCCACACAGGTCTCTCCTTCACAGAGGATGTCGTCGAGCGATGGTGATATGCGGGATGTGGTGGTGCAGTTTGCCGCCATTCATGTCGATTTTGATGCAGCCACTATCAACATCCTAGCGTGCATTGGTTGGTGTCATCTCCCGCATTGACGTGAGAACCATGCTGGCTTGCTGCAGTGGTACATCATTCTCCATGTCGTCGAGGTTGAAAGGCCCATTCAACTGACTAACCCTCTTGAATAACCATCGAAACTCCTTGGTTGGCACGTTCAATTCGATTTATTGTTTGAACTCTCGTCACGAAACTCGGTTCACTTTAACTGTAAAACAAGAACGTATGCTCCAGCCAAAAAGAAGAAGGTATGCTAAAATTAAATCAGAAGACGCAGGCGATGGCATGCCACCCCTGGTATCGCTTGATGTGGACACACACCAGTAGAAGGGGAGGCGGACGTGGTCGGGGATCATGACAACGTAGGCGGCGGGATCAGCTGGGACGCTAGAGTCGCCGAAGCCATGGAGGTCGGGGATGAGGGCGCGGCGAGCGCGGCCATCTGGTGGCACCAGTACAGCCAAAGCTCCGGGTAGCCATGGAGCAGGAGCACCGCCTGGACGGTGCTGGGGCCCTGGCGCCCTGCTCGGCCACGAGGAGGAAACGCCATTCAGTATGCGTCCCAGAACGCCGCATGGCGCCAGACTCCTCCATGCTCGCCGCACCGCCCCGCTCTCTTCTCGTATCAAATTAAATCTACCTTAATCAAAGGAGCTTGCCCACATGGACAAGTGGTAGTCTCTTATTGGCCCTGCACAATATTTCCTGCAGGGAGCCCTGCAGCTGAGCCGAACCCCGAGCAAATGCACACAGGGATTGACCAGGATCGCATGCACTGGGCCGGCCCAGTTACGTGATCTGGTTTTAGGAGCCTTGTAGTAGTTCTCTCTGGTTTTATGGGTTTTGGGAACCTTCCAGAAGGTTCTCTGAACCGGGTTTTTCTGTTTTTTTTCATTTGTGTTTTCTTATTCGTTTTTTCCTTTTCTGTGAGGTATCGAGGCCTGCCAAGGGCACCATAGGGGAGCTGCATGAGGATGCTTCACCAGAGCTGCAGCCAAACCTCGGAACCACGCCGGGGGCTTAGGCAGTAGCGGCCTCCCGTGTCGCCTGGACCGAATGGCATGTGTGCACTTGTACGCAATGAGGACGTTGTCTATGATCAAACGCCCCGGAACAAAAGCACCAGAAGGATGATCTTTAGCCTCCTAGCCAACACCTTTGCCACCAGTTTGTATATCACATTACATAGGCTTATCGGCCAGAATTGAGAGAGCAACTCCGGTGCCTTGACTTTAGGGATCAAAACGAACACGGTACTGTTAAAGTCTGCTGGGAATTCTTTGCCATTTTAAAAAATCACTGTTGAACAAGCCTCATTTTTTATTATAAAAGACCAGTGTCTTTGATAAAATAGGGCTGGTAATCCGTCCGGTCTCGGAGCTTTCGTAGGACCCATTTGGAAGAGAGCCCTTTCAATCTCCTCACCCGTCCAATTCGCCAACAGCTTGGCGTTCATATCAGTGGAGACCGGGCTCTGAACATGTTGCACAATCTAACGGAAGTTAGTTGCACCCTCGGATGTGTAGAGCTCCCTATAAAAATCCCATGCCACGACACGCATCTCAGCGTACGTTGATGCGTAGCTACATCAGGCTTCTTCAGCTTCAGAGCATCTCCAACATGCACGCTATTTTAGCCGAGCGCAGGAAAAAACTGCTTTTTTACGCGCGTGGAGTCAAAACGGACGCTCCAGCGGCCGCGCAAAAATTGTGTGCACGCAATATAATGGGTTCAGCGCGCGGAGGAAAACGGCATCGCGCCGCTTATTTCATGCGCCCACTCCCGCGTGCTGGACATTCGAGCGCCCGCGACCAACTGCCGACAACTTCTCTAGCCGCCCCGCCTTTGCCTCGCCCCGCGCCGCCGTCGGTGAAATTTGACCGGTAGAAGGTCGCGCCGACATCCCCCAACCCCTCCCTACACCCGCGACCCCTCCGCCGCCGCCGTCGTAAACCCTAGCGCGGGGTTGAGCTTCGGCTTCGTCGCCAGCGGCCCTCCTCCAAGCACTGGTCTTGTGCGCGGCCTCTTCATGGCGCCACAGACGACCTCGCAGGGTGGCGTTGTGCTGCCGCCCGCCGTGAATCCACGGGCCTCCCTCTCGAAGTGACCGAATGTGGCGGCTGCGACGGCGGGCAAGGTGTTCGGGAAGAAGAACAAGGCGGATGGTTCTTCTAGGCGGACGAAGAAGAACCTTGCAGAGCGTCCGACCACGCCTCTGCTGACCAAGGCGCCGGAGAGCTCCCAATTTGTTGCGCTGGAGGCTGATGCACACAAGGTGTTTGATGAAATGCCCACAAGGTATGACCCCCCCCCCTTTTTGTTGGTTTTTTTACATAAATGTATACATGTGGATAGCTTAGTTTTCTTCTACATACTTTGTAGTTGCAATGATGACACATATATGTCAACTATGGGTGTTGGCTCCAACAATTTTCATTGGTCTCAAACCAATGAAGTGCATGAAGATGATCATGTTGAGTGGGAGGTGGACGAGGATGGTGAGGGTATCGTGGATGCGCCGAAATAAAGAGCGGGCAACTACACCATGGATGAAGACATCTTGCTATGCAATACATGGTTGCATGTGTCTATGGATGCCAACGTTGGAGGGGACCAAACTAGAGATGCATATTGGGACCAGATGAAGGAGCACTTTGATTTACACAACAAGAGTGGAATTGACCGCACAGGTAGATCTCTTCGCTCCCGGTGGTCGACAATCAACAAAGATTATCAAAGGTGGGCGGCGGCACTTAAGGCGGTTGACACGATAAACCCAAGTGGCACTAATAGGGTAAGTGTCATTTCTTTATGTTCCTTCCATGTTCATGCTTCTTTTTTGGTGTTTTAAGTGCTAACTTGTTCTTTCGTTTGTAGCTCATTATTGCATAAAACTTATTTCAAGGAGAAGAGAAGAAGACCAAGAAAGGGAAGGTCAAGAAAGGGAGACCATTTGTGTTGGCCCATTGCTACAATGTGTTGAAGGATGAAGAGAAATGGAAGCCCCGTTGAGGGAGTCCTGGATTGGGGGGTGTCCGGATAGCCGGATTACCATCATTAGCCGAACTATCATCGACCGGACTATCATCATCGACCGGACTCCAAGACTATGAAGATACAAGATTGAAGACTTCGTCCCGTGTCCGGATGGGACTTTCCTTGGCGTGGAAGGCAAGCTTGGCGATACGGATATGTAGATCTCCTACCATTGTAACCGACTCTATGTAACCCTAGCCCTCTCCGGTGTCTATATAAACCGGATGGCCCTAGTCTGTAGGACATACATTACAACAATCATACCATAGGCTAGCTTTTAGGGTTTAGCCTCCTTGATCTCGTGGTAGATCCACTCTTGTAAATATCCACAATATCAATATCAATCAAGCAGGACGTAGGGTTTTACCTCCATCAAGAGGGCCCGAACCTGGGTAAAACATTGTGTCCCTTGTCTCCTGTTACCATCCGCCTAGACGCACAGTTCGGGACCCCCTACCCGAGATCCGCCGGTTTTGACACCGACATTGGTGCTTTCATTGAGAGTTCCTCTGTGTCGTCACTGATAGGCTTGATGGCCTCTTCAATCAACAACGACGCGGTCCTGGGTGAGACTTTTCTCCCCGGACAGATCTTCGTATTCGGCGGCTTCGCTCTGCGGGCCAACTCACTTGGCCATCTGGAGCAGATCGAAAGCTACGCCCCTGGCCGTCAGGTCAGGTTTGGAAACCTAAACTTCACGGCCGATATCCGCGGGGACTTGATCCTCGACGGATCCGAGCCACAGCCGCGCGTGCCGCACTGTCGCGATGGGCACGACCTAACTCTGCCGCCGGACAGCGCCTTGGAAGCGGCACTCGAATCCGCTCCGATCTATAGTCCGGAGCCAATCGCGCAGATCGAGGACGGGTGGCTGGACACCGCCTCGGGGGCTGCAACTTCTACGGCGATGGAGCCGAACACTGACCTTGTCCCGCACAAAGCTCATGACTCCGAGGTGCCGGACTCTCTACCGGACTCCGACCCTCCTACGCCCGCGCCAGTCGAATCCGATTGGACGTCGGTCATGGAATTCACCGCTGCGGACATCTTTCAGCACTCACCCTTCGGCGACATCCTAAATTTGCTGAAGCATCTCTCGTTATCCGGAGAGCCCTGGCCGGACTACGGCCGGGATGGTTGGGACGTGGACGACGAAGAAATTCAAAACCCACCCACCACCCACTTCGTAGCCACCGTCGACGATTTAACCGACGTGCTAAACTACGACTCCGAAGACATCGACGGTATGGACGACGATGACGGAGACAATCCAGAACCAGCACCTACAAGGCACTGGAAGGCCACCTCGTCACATGACGTATATATGGTGGATACCCCAAAAGGGAGCGACGACGAGGACCAATGGGGCGCGGCAAAGGATAATCCCGCCGATAAACAACCAAAGCAGCGACACAAGCACCGCCCTAAACCCCGCCTCGGCAAGAACAGCATTCCCAATGACCCAGCGTTAGAGCAAGGCCAACTAGTGGACGACGAACTCGCAACCAAGCAACCGTCCGGACAAGACGAACCGGATGATCAACCCCTTCCCGGAGCAACCAACAGTCCGGACAACCTCACACCGGAGCACAAAAACCTTCACAAAAGACTCGTCGCCACTGCAAGAAGTTTGAAGAAGGAAAAACGGAAGCTCAAAACAGTGGAAGACATACTCAGAATGAAGTGGAACAAAATACTAAAGACCGCAAGCAAATATGGAAATAGCCATCACACAAAGAGCTACCCGAAGCGCAAGCTGCTGCCAGAATTTGACGAGGAAGCCATAGAGCCCTCACCATCAAAAAACAAAGAGGCCGCCTGGCCGGATAGACGGCCAGATGACAGGCCAAAAGCGGCAAACGGCGCCGCACACAAGCCGACCTATGACCCTGGGAAAATAGAAGGCCCAACTAGGTCCATCTACGGGCCAAAAAAGAGGGCCCCAGGAAGTAACACAACACGACAAGTGTCTGAAGACAGCGGCACACCCAAATACAGGGGAGCCACACACCCGGTATGTTTCATCGATGAGGTGCTGGATCATGAATTCCCAGCAGGGTTTAAACCCATAAACATAGAAGCATATGACGGAACAACAGACCCTGGAGTCTGGATAGAAGATTACATACTACACATACACATGGCTAGAGGAGATGATCTCCACACCATAAAATATCTACCCCTCAAGCTCAAAGGGCCAGCTCGGCACTGGCTCAAAAGCCTCCCAGAAAACACTGTTGGAAGTTGGGAAGAGCTTGAGGACGCATTTAGAGCAAACTTTCAAGGGACTTATGTCCGCCCTTCGGATGCAGACGGTCTGAGTCACATAACTCAACAGCCCGGAGAGTCAGCACGCAAATTCTGGAACAGGTTCCTTACCAAAAAGAACCAAGTCGTCGACTGTCCGAACACGGAAGCCCTAGCAACTTTTAAACACAACGTCCGAGACGAATGGCTCGCCAGACACCTCGGCCAAGAGAAGCCAAGAACAATGGCCGCGCTAACAAGCCTCATGACGCGCTTTTGCGCAGGAGAAGACAACTGGCTAGCAAGATGCAGCACCAGCGACCCGAGTACATCCGAGATCAGAGATGGAAACGGAAAATCACGGCACAGGAAAGATAAGCGCCGGAATAAAGAAAAAACCCCAAAGAGCACGGCGGTCAACTCCGTATTCAAAAGCTCGCGGCCAAACAATAAAACACTGCCTCTTAAGGACAACAGTGACGAGCTATCCAACTTAAACAAAATTTTGGATCGGATATGTCAGATCCACAGTATCTCCGGAAGGCCTGCAAACCATACCAACCGAAATTGTTGGGTTTTCAAACAGTTCGGCAGGCTCAACGCCAAACACAAGGGGCTCGATGCGCCAAGCGAGGACGACGACGCACCACATCAGCAGAGCAGCGGAAGTCAGAAGACTTTCCCACAAGAAGTCAAAATAGTAAACTCACTTCATGTGATAGTACGGAAAACCAACACGGCACTCACTAAGACAAGTGCCGCACGGTCTACCCCAGCGGAACACCGGGATTGGATGTCAAAACCAATCACTTTCGACCATCGGGATTATTCCAGAAGTATCCGGAACGCAGGATGGACTGCTCTAATATTGGATCCCATAATAGACGGACTGCGATTTACGCAAGTTCTGATGGACGGCGGCAGTGACTTAAACCTGCTATATCCGGACACAATCCGCAGGATGGGGATAGACCCTACTACAATTCGACATAGCCGCACTTCCTTCAAAGGAGTGGTGCCAGGCCCTTACGCCAGGTGTACAGGTTCATTATTACTAGAAGTTGTGTTCGGGTCACCTGACAACTTCCGACGAGAAAAGCTAACCTTTCATGTCGCCCCATTCAAAAGTAGCTATCAAGCACTACTGGGACGAGAAGCTTTCGTCCGCTTTAACGCAACACCACACTACGCGTCTCTTACGCTTAAAATGCCCGGTCCACGTGGCATTATTTCATTAAAAAGGTTGGCTAAGACCCCGGACACGGTTGGACGAGTCTGGAATAAATAAGCTAGGGGCTACCTAGCCGCACACCCTTACAAGGGTTTGTGTATATAAGCTATAACGGGCTACCATATGCTCAGCTTTCTACATTTATATTTCAATTTTTTTTTGTAACTTTCCGCACGATTTCTTTTTCAAACTAAGTTCCTCTCTTTTTACAGATGAACAACGTGCACACCCGTCCAGGATACGGCACAACGGAGACACAGGCGTAGACGTGCAGTAGGGACCCGTTTCAAGGACTCTTTTCAGACTAAGACCCTACATAAACCTTTCTTACTGTCTCTTGTTGCTATAATCCCCTGGTTTCCCATTATAACTAGAGTGGAGGCTGGCGTTTTGGCATCGGCCGCGCCAGAGGAACCTGCCCGTACCTGGACACAAGGGGCCTAGGGCATTATTCTGCCCGCTATTGTAAAAGACCGAACACCTTCGGGAGTGTTCGGCGTCTCGAGTTAGGCCTTATATGCATCAGCTCCGAATCATGTCATTGGTCAAATGTTGGGTTTGCCCGGCTCCTGTGTTTTGCTGCCTTACGTTTCGTATCATCGGCTAACGCGGCACCAGGAGAACTACTGCGATTGTGCCCCAGTTCGGCTGGGCAAGCGCCTCAGTAGAGAAAGCCGAAAACTGACTGTCATGATGCAGCGAGAGACTGGTCAGCCACTCGATCGACCAAGGGAATGTCTAGAATTCCTCCGCTTTGACGAAGGGCCGTTTCCCGGTCAGGCACATACGCACCCCGAATTTGGAGAGCGCGGTGCCCCCAGGGGCTATGTCGTAGCCCCACCCTCGAACTCCATGGCTAAGTGAAAGTGATAAAGCATTATAGTCTGGTTGCCTCGTTTGCTACGCTACCACCTCCTTTACAGGACCGAGACGTCGGATTAAGTGTGAAAATGCGCTATTTTTTGCAAACACCCCCGCACCTTGTGCGTGGGGGCAGAAGCCGACAACTGCCATCTTTCAGGTTATACACACGTATACATGAACGGCCGCATAGGAGATATTACATTACTTGAACGCACAAGTATAAAAGGCGCTTACATCATAAATATTGTTTTACAACATAAAACGTTCATTTGAACGTAACATTTTTTGAACACTGCGACTCTATTACACGAGCACCACGCAACACTTCGCCAAAATAGTGCTCGGCGGGTAACCGGCTATCGTCCGAACCCGAGGTCGCAACAGCGGTGGCATCCATCTCTGTCCAATGTGTCTTCACACGGGCGAGTGCCATCCGCGCACCCTCTATGCATGCCGACCGCTTCATCGCCTTTATATGCGGCATCGCCCCAAGAAATTGCTGCAATAAGCCAAAGTAACTCTTCGGCTCGGGCCTATCCGGCCAGACATGGGTCACGATATCCGTCATGGCAAGCCCAGACAACCTATTCAGCTCAGCCCACTCGGCCAAACGGTCGGTCAGCGGAAGTGAACGCTCCGGACTATGGAATTGAGACCAAAACAACTCTTCCGTCTCGTGATCCTTCTGGCTTCGAAAATGCACAACGACATCCGCCGCACTCGCTGCTAAGTCCATATAAGGGTCCTCCGGACCCCACATTTGGCCCAGCTGAGCATACTTTGGATCCGTAAACCTTCGGCGCAGCAGAAAAGGCTTGCCAGCTACAATGTCTCCGGCCTGGCGCAACTCTTCCTTTATAGCCCGCATCGCAGAGCGGGCATCCTTGGCTTCGGCGGTGGCCTTCCCCAGGTCTTCTTGCACCACCAGGCGCTCCTTCTCAAGAGCCTCATTGCGGTCGGTAGCATCTTTTAACTTCACGGCCATTTCAGCCATCTTTTCCCTGCTTCGGCAGTGTGCGGCCCTTTCGGCCGCTAACTCTTCAGCCGCCCTCGAGGCCGCCGCATCACTCCTTCTGGCCTGATCCTTGGCTTGAGCAAGTTCGGCCCGAAGGCTCTCCACAGCAGCGGCGCTATCGGCATTTCACACACATGTAAGGAGATGGCTTCGGCTCCCTTACCAAGTGACTGCACAGGAACACTTACCTTGCGACTCATCAAGCCGCCTGTTGACCAGCGTGATGTCCGCATCTGCAACGGTGAGTTGCCGCTTTAGTTCGGCAACCTCATCAGTCCGGCTGGCCCCCGGACGATCCGCCACCTATATAGGTACGGCGAAATTTAAGCCTGCGATTTTGATCCTCGGCACGCTGTCGCTTTCGACAACCTACCGAGTCTCAGGGGCTACTACCCATACAGGGCGCATTCTATATGCAAGATTGTCCAAAGGTGTGTCATTTTTACGTACCTCAAACCCCGCCAGCAAACTACTGACGACATTATGCAACCTGCCTTCGGCGGATGAAATCCTTTCAATCACCACACTCATCAGTGCGTGGTGATCTTCTGAGATAGACGCCCTCTCAAGCAGATCCTTCAGCCGTACACTAGCTGGCGCCGAACTATCCGGCTTCGCCAAACCCGGGGGCTCCCTCCTCGACGACACTTCCGGCTCGTCCGCCCTATCCGACGGCGCCCCGGACGGAGGCGTTTCGCTCTCCACCATATCCGGACGAAGGTCCCCCGAAGTCGAGCTCATTTGCGAAGGACGGAGATCCGAACTATAAGGTAAAAACTTTAGTTATCCTCAGAAGCACAAATAGGGATGCCCTTTGCTATAAAATTCCTTTCTTTTTACTTACGGCTCGTTGGAGGGCTGATCCTTTAAGGGAGACTGTGCGGCCGGGGCCTTCCCGGACGCAGGACCCTCTGGCGAAGATTTCTTCCCCCGTTTAGGGGCCTTGGCCCCCAGGTCCTCGGAGGCAATCCTCTTCTCCCCTTGGAGGGAGGGATTCTCGATCCCCCCTCTTTCAAAAGCCTCCTTAGGCGAGGCAGTAGCTTTTTCACTTTCCCCTTCGCCTTCCTCTGGAGGCGCAACCTCCAACATCCGGACCAGCGTGGAATCCGGCATGGTCTCTGGGAGGGGGGCCGGACACCATATTAATTTTGCTCCCGCTATCCACTCCTGTTTAGAAGGAAGTTGGTCATAAGGTGGACCACCAAAGGGCAAACAAATGATGTGTCCGGACTCGGAGCTACTTACCTGAGTATCCGGGCGATTGCAGCTTAGGCCAGCATCCTCGGTCAGTTCAGGACGCACCTCTTGCGATCCAAAGAATAATTTGTACATCTCCAGGGGTGTCGTACCCATGAAATGTTGAAGAATCCAAGGTCCCTCCGGATTAAATTCCCATAGTCGGAGAGGACGGCGTTTGCAGGGCAAATAATGCCTGATCAGCATAACCTGCATCACCACGACCAGATCGATCTCCCTCGCCTGGAGATCTCGAATCCGGCCCTGCAATAGGGGCACGTCCTTTGACGGCCCCCAGTTGAGCCCTTGGTTGACCCACGACATCAACCATTGTGGAGGTCCCGGGCGGAATAAGGGCGGCGGCTTTTGTTTGCGGCCCCTTGGAATGGTGATATAGAACCACTCTTGCTAACACAAGCCAAGCTCCTCTTGGAAGGAGCCTGCGGGCCACGGGGCGTCGGCCCTCCTGCTGACGGCCGCCCCGCCGCACTCCGCTTGACGCCCCCCAATCATCTTCGGTGTCACATTGAAGGTCTTCAGCCACAAGCCGAAGTGAGGGGCGACGCGGAGGAAGGCTTCGCAGACGATGATAAACGCGGAGATATGGAGGATGGACTCCGGAGCCAAATCGTGGAATTCCAACCCATAGTAGAACATGAGCCCTCTCACGAAAGGATCTATCGGGAAGCCTAAACCCCGACGGAGGTGGGATACAAAGACGACATACTCGCCGGGCTCGGGGGTGGGGATGGCCTGCCTTTCTGCAGGCAACCTGTGCGAAATCTCGTAAGTCAGGTACTTGGCTTCCCGCAGATTTAGCACGTCCTCCTCCGTGACGGAGGAAGGCATCCACCGGCCTTGGAGGTCGGAGCCAGACATTGTTGAAGGTCCGAAGCGCTCGAATCTGGAGCTCTAGGTGCTGGAACTTGGGGCGAGAGGAGGATTCGATGGAGGGTTGAAGAAAAGAAACGAGCCTTGGTCCCGTTATAAAGAAGGGAAATACCAAGAGTCGTCTCCGTGACCGTTCGGGACTCGCCTTCGATAGAGGGGGCGTGGCGACGGGCGCGGTTGGGTTACCCACGTTCGTATTGATGAGAATCCCGGATTAAGGGGAAACACGATCTCTGCTTCGACAAGACGTGCCAAGGAAACCGCTTCGCTAAATGCGCTGAGGTGGTATAATAAAAAACATAATGGCTTGGTAGTGGTGTGACGTCACGCCGCAAAAAACGTCAGCAGATCGAACTTGTGTATATTTATATATTATTCTCTCTACGGTGGAATGTGGAATTTATTTTGTAGAGCCGGACACTATCCTGGTGTTCACAATCTTCTATGAATTATTCGGAGGAGGAACCCGCCTTGCAATGCCGAACAATATGCGCGCCGGACTCATCGTCATTGAAGCCTGGTTCAGGGGCTACTGAGGGAGTCCTGGATTGGGGGGTGTCCGAATAGCCGGATTACCATCATCAGCCGAACTATCATCGGCCGGACTATCATCATCGACCGGACTCCAAGACTATGAAGATACAAGATTGAAGACTTCGTCCCGTGTCCGGATGGGACTTTCCTTGGCGTGGAAGGCAAGCTTGGCGATACGGATATGTAGATCTCCTACCATTGTAACCGACTCTATGTAACCCTAGCCCTTTCCGGTGTCTATATAAACCGGATGGCCCTAGTCCGTAGGACATACATTACAACAATCATACCATAGGCTAGATTTTAGGGTTTAGCCTCCTTGATCTCGTGGTAGATCCACTCTTGTAAACATCCACAATATCAATATCAATCAAGCAGGACGTAGGGTTTTACCTCCATCAAGAGGGCCCGAACCTGGGTAAAACATCGTGTCCCTTGTCTCCTGTTACCATCCGCCTAGACGCACAGTTCGGGACCCCCTATACGAGATCCACCGGTTTTGACACCGACACCCATGATGACCAAGAGGAGAGCAAGGAAAGCAAGACAACTATTGATTTGGATGATGATGATGATGAGGAGGCATCAAGTGATGGTGGCAAGAGAATCCCTACACCAAAATCGGTTGCCTACTCCAAACCAAAGAGACCAAATGGAGGCAGGAAAGATGAAAAAGAAAAGAAGAAGAAGAGAGGATATGATGATTTAAATAATGCTATGGAAGCTGTTGTGAAGGCACGAAAGGAAGCAAACGAGGTGAGGATGATGGCAAGGAGCCAAGATGTGGTGGCCGGGGAGAGGAGGTTGGTGGCCAAGGAGAGGAGGGTGACGACCGAGGAGAGGAAGGTGGTATTGGAGGAGAAGAAATTGGCCATGGAGTAGCGATCTAGATTATTGGAATGGGAGAAGCACTTGTTCTTCATGGACACATCTACACTCGATGATAGGCAAAAGGAGTACATCATTCTTTCCCGTGAAGAAGTCTTGGTCCAAAAAAGAGCCATGGTCATGGGATGCATGAGAGCTACCAATGGGAGGCATGGGTGGCTACAGAGCTACCATGGGAGGCTTGAGAGCACCTGCAGGAGGCATGGGTGGCTTCAGAGCTACCATGGGAGGCATGAGTTTTGGGTCTGTCATAGGTGGCATGGGAGCGCCTCCGGGTGACATGGGTGGACGCATGTTTTCCGGTGTGCCTCACATACCTTTACATTATCTCGCTGGAGATCTCGTGAACACCATCTGAGCTCCCGGTGACGATTCGGCGCTTGAAAACGAAGAGGAGGAAGAATCATCTTCGGATGAGGAGGAAGAATTGGAGGAAGAAGAGGACGATGATGAGTGATGTGGCATGATTGTTGATGTGCCATTTATTTGTGCAAATTTTTATTTGCCATGAACTTGGTTGGGTGATTTTGAACTATATCGTGCAAGTGAACTATGCTATATCTCTGTTTTGCAAATTTGTTTATTGTTTGAAACATCATCATATTGTCAAATCGACATGTAAAAATCATATTTGCAAGCGTCGCCTGCTTGGGCGCGCTGTAAATTAGCGTGCCTTCTGGAGCTGCTCGCGCATGCCATATTTTGCAGCGGCTGCTGGAGCCAGCGTCCTGCTTCTCGCAAAATGACGCTATTTCAATGTTGTAAAAAAGTTTTTGCACGCCGTGCGGTTGTGCACCTATTGGAGATGCTCTTAGAATCGGTTTTTTTACGGCGCCTATGTGATGCCCTATTCTGCAAGAACTTGGTGTTGCGGTCGCCCCTCCGACCACGGCATCACTTCTTCCCTGTCGTAGAGCTCATGCAGGTCTTTTCAAGCCACACCGAACCGAAGTCAGTACGTACGTGCCCATTTCTGTATGTGCTTGGACACACCTTTTAACCTGCTACAAGGAGGCCCGTGAGCCCACTATTTCTTGTGTCGTGCATGCATGTCCCATGTGATGTAGCAGCAGGATCCTATACAATGCGTAGGTCGCCTGCTAGCAACATAGCGCGCGCGCACCCC
>NC_057810.1:101078287-101085824 GCF_018294505.1 Triticum aestivum
CGTATGGGCCAACCAGTTTTGCGGTTTATTTTGCCACCGGTTTTGGAAAGGTTCTAGAACCTTCCCAGAACCTTTTTTTATGTTTTCTATACTGCCTTTTCATTTGTTTTCTTTTCAAGTTTTCTTTATTTTCTTAATTTTTTTCTTTATTTTTCCTTTTTGTTTTTTTGGTTTTCTCTTTTCCTTTTTATTTTCTATATTCTTCCTCTTCACTTTTTGACTATTTTTGGCATTTTTAATTTTCAAATTCGTCAACAACTGTATTTTCATTGAATTCTAAAAATGTTCATCCGTGTAAAAAAATGTTCAACAATCCAGAAAGTGTTCATCGAATTCAATTTTTTGTTCATCAGATTAAAAAATATTCAAAAAAAATTCAAAATTTCTTCATCAAACTAAAAAAAGTTCATCGGATTCTTTTTTTGTTCATTGTTTTCAAAAAATGTTCATCACATTCAAAATTTGTTCACTGAATTACAAATCTGTTCATTATTTTTTCAAAAAAATGTTCATCAAATTCAAATTTTGTTCATGATTTTGTCAAAAAATGTTCTTGAATACAAATTTTGTTCATCAAATTAAAAAATGTTCATCAAATGCCAAATTTGTTTTAGATGTTCAAAATATGTTCATCAAATTCAAAAGGATGTCCATTCCTTTGAAATCATGAACATATTTTGAATTCAAGAAATGTTTTGGAATTTGGTGAACATTTTTTAACTCTGTCAGCATTTGTCATTTCGCGAACATTTTTTTTAAATCATGAACAATTTTCGAATTCACGAACATTTCACAAGTTGTAACTATATTGAAATTCCGAATTAATATTACAATGGAAAACAATTTTTAAAAAAAAGAAAAGTTGCTTCCGCTTTCCCTCCCCACACATGGGCTAGCCCATGAGGTAGCGTGGGGGAGCGAGGAGTACGCGCTCCCTCGTTCGCTGGCTCGTACAGCGCTAAATAGGAGGTCACGAGCAGGTAATTGAATCCCGGATGGATGGTCCGACCATCTCCTCAAATCGAAAGTTGCCCATATGGTCCATAATCCTGGTGTCTGAACTTTGAAATACTTTTGGAAAGACAATTATGGTTAGTTTTTGGATAAGTACGCTCCAAAATCTATGTTTTATTCTATTTTGATTACATTTGGATAGACAATTATTATTGTTAATATTAGCCTTCGTATCTGGATAAACTAAGACAATCTATAAATAGAAGATTTGTTATTTTGTTTTGATTATATTTGGATAGACAATTATTATTGTATTAGTACCAGCCTTCTTATATAGATAAATCTAAGGCAATCTATAAATAAAAGCTTTCTATTCTGTTTTGACTACGTTTGGATAGACAATTATTATTATTAGTATCAGCCTTCTTATCTAAATAAATCTAACACAATCTACAAATAGAAGATTTTTCATTCTGTAGACAATTATTAGTAGTAGTATCAGGATAAATACATTTGAAATACCATGTGATACATGTGGAATATATCTACACATGTTTTAGTGTTAGATACGTAGATACCTTCGTATCTAGATAGCCAATTTTTTGGGACGGAGGTAACATATAAAGAGGGGTCTCGCATGCACTCATGGGCAGAGCAGCACGTAAAGCAAAGTGGGCTTTCCTACACAACGATAACAAGGCAAGCTACCTCGCAAGCCTGTGTGCACTCAGCAAGCAGCAGTCTCCACTCTCCACAATGCTGGCTTGCTGCTGCTTTGTGTCCCAGCTGCTCATTGTAATAACGCTCATACACCTTAACATGACCAAGAGCAAGGTCCGCAGTGGCACGTGCTCATCGGCGATGGTCCCGCTTCCGCTTCCGCCGGGACCATGGTCGTGGCCACTGGTGGGTAGCCTGCCCGAGATGGTGCTCAATAAGCCGGCGTTCCGTTGGATCCATCGCGTGATGAAGGATATGGGCACCGACATCGCTTGCTTCCGCCTCGGCGGCGTCCACGTCGTCCCGATCACATGTCCCAAGATCGCAAGGGAGGTGCTCAAGAAGCAGGACAAGAACTTCTTGTCCCGCCCACTCACCTTGGCCTCCGATGCCATCAGCTGTGGGTACAAGGACGCCGTGCTCACGCCGTTTGGCGAGCAGTGGATGAAGATGCGCAAGGTGCTCACCTCTGAGATCATCTGCCCCTCCCGCCACAAGTGGCTCCATGACAAGCGCGCCGACGAAGCTGACAACTTGACGCGCTACATCTACAACCTCACCGCCGAGGGGTCATCTTCAACGTCGGGACTAGGCGCCAACGTCGATGTCAGGCACGTCACGCAGCATTACTGCGGCAACGTCATCCGCCGGCTTGTCTTCGGCCAACGGTACTTCGGGGAGCCTCAGCCGGACGGCGGGCCGGGGCCGATGGAGGTGGAGCACATGGACGCTTCCTTCACCCTCCTAGGGCTCCTCTTCTCCTTCTGCGTCAGTGACTACCTCCCGTGTCTACTTGGCCTAGACCTCGACGGCCACGAGAAAATTATTAAGGAGGCCAACACAAAAGTGGACAGACTGCACAACAAGGTCATTGAAGAGCGTTGGAGGCAGTGGAACAACGGCGAGAGGCAGGACGGGGTCCAGGACTTCCTTGACGTTCTCATCACGCTCGCCGATGGTGACGGCAAGCCGTTACTCAGCATCGATGAGGTCAAAGCACAGTGCAAGGTAAGAAAAAATACTATTAATTAATGAGAAATTTTAAGATGGTTCAAGGGCCTAGATAGAATTTAGTGACCAATTGCCTCATAGTCCTACAAGGTAATACGTCATCCATGAGAACACTCTTAAATAGATCTTATACTGTATTTCACAGGTGTTAGAAAAGGGAAACAATAGAATAAGAAATTACGAATTGATAGTTTAAACATATCATTATTGCATTTTTCTACCATTTCGATGTGATTTCAACTTAAACTGTATTTAAAATTCCAATTATTCAATGTAATATATCTTTATGCAAATATAAAAATTGTATTAACTTACATTTATCTCCATGGAATGCATGCAGGACATAATATTAGCGGCCATAGATAACCCATCAAACGCAGTGGAGTGGGCGCTGGCGGAGATGGTGAACAACCCAGAATTGCTGGCCAAAGCGGTGGAGGAGATGGACCAGGTGGTCGGTCGTGAGCGGCTGGTGCAAGAGTCGGACATCATGCAGCTCAACTATCTCAAGGCGTGCATACGTGAGGCATTTCGCCTCCACCCAGTCGCTCCCTTCAACGTGCCGCACGTCGCAATTGCCGACACCATTGTTGCGGGCTACCGCGTGCCCAAGGGTAGCCACGTCATCCTTAGCCGGTTGGCCCTGGGCCAGAACCCCACCGTCTGGGATGAGCCACTCCACTTCAAGCCAGAGCGCCATATGGGAGACAACATCAATGTGGTGCTTACTGAGAGCGAATTGCGGTTCATCTCCTTTAGCACCGGACGGCGGGGATGCATCGCGGCATCACTAGGAACAACCATGAGTGTCATGCTCTTCGGCAGGCTCCTGCATGGCTTCACCTGGACCAAACCGGCTGGGGTGTCGGCCATCAATCTCCGCGAGTCCAAGAACGACCTCTTCATAGAGAAACCACTAGTGCTACATGCTGAGCCACGTCTTGCAGCACACCTCTACCCTCTCATGCACCGTTGAGCAAATAACGAGCTATGAATCACCGATAAGGCGAGTATGCTATTTTCTGGATGAATCTATACTTACTAATAAAGGAAGGCGATATTCTTATTTTCGTCCCGCTTTGTTTCGTTCCACTTCGATTGATTTTCACGTATGCTAGCTATTTTGGTTTTGTCCGTTTCCAATACAAGCGAGCCGGTTTCTTTCATGCGTCGCTGGATCGTCCTAGGCTTGTCCAAAGCATTGGAACAGTACGTGCTAGCCAAACAACCACCCATCTACTACTGATTTTGGACTCTTTTTATCACCAACGAAGGATGAAAGTGGGTCGGCCATATACCTTGGGCAACTCCGTTTGAGTTGTTTCTTCCAGCTCAAGTCCCAGGCAGGGTAGCATAGCAGCCTATAAGAGTCTTTTTTATTTTGGTTCATCGATTAAATAGTGCCACATAGTTTTCTTACTTTGAATTCTACAAATTTATATACGCTAGCAAGTTGCCATGGAAATCAACAAGCAGCCTCAAAAAACACTAAAAAAAACTCAGAGAGTGAGGTATGCAATGAGGACGCATATTACGAGGGTGATCTCTCCGAGATATGAGATTATGGGCCAATGAAAGCAATAAAGACACGATTAAAGATCTTTGATTATTGGCCAATGGAACCAGTGAAGACCCAAATAAATATCTGAGAGGTCAATGAAAGAAATGAAGACCCGATTAAAGATTCAAGATTATTATGGGCCAATCGAGGAAATAAAGACCCGATTAAACCTACAAGCTCATGTTGATATGCATGGTGCATAATTAAATGACTAGTGGGCTAAACCATTATAATTTACACCAAAGGCGAGAGGCAGATGGGTGGGGCAGACCAAGGAGGCATACACGGACAAGGAGGAACTCGCAATTTCCACACTCAAAACATATGACCAGCTCGTCGCCACACTCACGAAACATGAAATCATGGATGATGACACGATTAAATGTCCGCCAATGCCCGTGCCGATATCGCTACAGTTTTTTTATTTCTTGCAATGAGTTTTGATGATAAAGACTAATGTTTGTCCCCCGTTGCAACACACGGGCATATGTGCTAGTAAATAAAGAAAACAAAAGAAATCGAAAATAAAAACCTCAAGGAAAAAACCCCAACAGGAAGCCCACCAAGAAATACCGGAATAGAATCAGACCTTGAAAGAGAAAAAAACGGAAAATCGGCACAACAGAAATCCCTATTGGACGCTCATTGCGTCATAATGTCGAGCAAATGGGTTCGGCTCAGCTGCAGGGCTCCCTGCAGGAAATATTGTGCAGGGCCAATAAGAGACTGCCACTTGTCCTTGTGGGCCAACTCCTCTGATTAAGATAGATTTAATTTGATACGAGTAGAGCACGGGGGTGGTGCTGCGAGCATAGAGGAGCCCGGCGACGTGCGGCCCGCTGGAACACCAACGTGAACGGCATGTCCCTCCCCGTGGCCGAGAAGGGCCCCGCCGCTATTCAGGCGGTGCTCGTCCTCCACGGCTTCCTGGAGCTTTGGCGCCACCAGATGGCCGCACTCATCGCGCCTCGTCTTCGACCTCCGCGGCTTCGGCGCCGGTCCCTCCTTCGACTAGGCGCCTGCTTTGGACGATGTTGAGAGGTGGTGATGCGTGAGATGTGGTGGTGCAGGTGCGGCCACCCATGACAAGTCAAGTGCAGCCATTGTTGGCGCCATTGTGCTCGCGGCAGTCAGAACTACCTGTAATAGCGACACAAGTAGTACTGGTGCCGCTAGCTGTGCACGGTTGCACGCTGTGGTTGCGTAAGACGTCCTAGTAGGGACGAAGGTCCACACAGGTCTCTCGTTCACAGAGGATGTCATCGAGCGATGGTGATATGCGGGATGTGGTGGTGCAGTTTGCCACCATTCATGTTGAGTTTGATGTAGCCACTATTAACATCCTAGCGTGCATCGGTTCATGTCATCTCCCGCATTGACGTGAGAACCATGCCGGCTTGCTGCAGTGGTACATCATTCTCCATGTCATCGAGGTTGAAAGGCTCATTCAACTAACTAATCCTCTCGAATAACCATCAAAACTCCTTGCTCGGCACGTTTGATTTGATTTACTGTTTGAACTCTCGTCATGAAACTTGGTTCACTTTAACTGTAAAACAAGAACGTATGCTCCTGACAAAAAGAAGAAGGTATGCTAAAATTAAATCAGAAGACACATGTGATGGCATGCCACCCCGGTATCGCTTGATGCATACACACACTAGTAGATGGGAGGCGGAGGTGGTCGCGGAGCATGACAACATAGGCGACGGGATCGACTGGGATGCCGGAGTCACCGAAGCCACGGAGGTCGGGGACGAGGACCTGAAGGAAATATGCCCTAGAGGCAATAATAAACTTATTATTTATTTCCTTAATTCATGATAAATTTTTATTATTCATGCTAGAATTGTATTAACCAAAAACTTAGTACATGTGTGAATACGTACACAAAACATATAGTCCCTAGTATGCCTCTACTTGACTAGCTCATTAATCAAAGATGGTTATGTTTCCTAACCATAGACATGTGTTGTCATTTGATGAACGAGATCATATCATTAGGATAATGATGCGATGGACATGACCCATCCGTTAGCTTAGCATTATGATCGTGTTAGTTTCATTGCTACTGCTTTCTTCATGACTTATACAAGTTCCTCGGACTATGAGATTATGCAACTCCCGAATACCGGAGGAACACTTTCTATGCTACCAGACATCACAACGTAAATGGGTGATTATAAAGGTGCTCTACAGGTGTCTCCGAAGGTGTTTGTTGGGTTGGCATAGATCACCATTAGGATTTGTCACTTCGTGTTTCGGAGAGGTATCTCTGGACCCTCTCGGTAATACTCATCACTATAAGCCTTGCAAGCATTGTGAGTAATGAGTTAGTTGTGGGATGAAGTATTACAGGACGAGTAAAAATACTTGCCAGTAACGAGATTGAACTAGGTATTGAGATACCGACGATCGAATCTCGGGCAAGTAACATACCGATGACAAAGAGAACAATGTATGTTGTTATGCAGTTTGACCGATAAAGATCTTCATAGAATATGTAGGAACCAATATGAGTATCCAGGTTCCGCTATTGGTTATTGACCGGAGACGTGTCTTGGTCATGTCTACATAGTTCTCGAACCTGTAGGGTCCGCACGCTTGACGTTCGATGCCGATAGGTATTATGACTTTATGTGTTTTGATGTACCAAAGGTAGTTCGGAGTCCCGGATATGATCACGGACATGACGAGGAGTCTCAAAATGGTCGAGACATAAAGATTGATATATTGGACGACTATGTTTGGACATCGGAATGGTTCTGGGTGAGTTCGGGCATTTACCGGAGTACACTACAAAAAAAAGACACATCCGTGACATTTTGGGCCGAATGAATTTTTTTTCTGTCATACATATGACACTTCTATGACGATAATTGTGACAAAACCCGGTATAATCATAGATGTGGTGGGCTCCTACTTCTATGACAAAAATCATGACAGAAAATGGGCTTTTCGTCCTGGGCGGGCCGGAGACGCAGCTGCATGACATTCTTTGACCGTCCATGATGGAAAAAACCGTGGTAGAAGCGAGGGCTAGGAAAATTTCAGGGAGTTCCCGCTTACGGTGGGAGGTCGGGGGGCCGAGCGATGCGTGTTTCTCTCATACACGTACGCGCGTGTGTGCGAGGCGTTGACTCTAACTGAACCCGAGCGAGGCGTTGTGCTCTAACTGAACCCGAGCGATTGCACTGCAGGCTACGCATTACTGAACCCGAGCGATCGATCGATGGCTGTTAACTGAACCCGATCGAGCGATTCCTTCGCTACTGCTGCTAACTGAAGCCG
>NC_057810.1:101086559-101095541 GCF_018294505.1 Triticum aestivum
GACCGTAGGAGGTCTGTTTTCTCCGTTTTGCGGTACGCCACACCCCTCCCGATCAACAGGACCCCCGTTTCGACCGTAGGAGGTTCGTTTCCTCCGTTTTGCGGTACGCCAGACCCCTTCCGATCAACAAGACCCCGTTCCGAACATGGCAGGTCAAACACAAGGCTGTTTCCTCCATTGTGCGGTACGCCAGGCCTCGTTTCCATCGCCTATTCCGTCCAAGCCCTCTCGATGAACACGACCACGCATTCCGTTCCGACCCAGCCGATTGGCTCCCACGCGTTCCGTTGCCTCCCAATGAACACGACGCATTCCGTTGCCTCCTCATGAACACGACACATTTCGTTGCCTCCCCATGAACATGACGATGACGCTGTTTTTCCGTTCTGACCCAACCATGTACACGAGCCCTGGCCGTACGTATGCGCAAGTAGGCATTCGAGACCCTGCCCGTATGTACGTACGTGGCCGTATTTTCTTTCTTGCATCCTGGCCGCTGTACGTACGTGTACATGCTACGTGCGCGCCTCTACTACGACACGTACGCGCCTCTACTATGACACGTGTGCGCCTCTACATCGACTAGTATATGTGTACGTACACGTTCGCGACCAGAATGACAACGCTACGTAAGCTTCGACCAGGTGGGTCCCGACTGTCAGGCACCTCCTTGCGTGCGAAGATGTAGCTGGTGGGTCCCAGCAGTCAGGGGGGCGAATCATTTTGTGTTTTTTTTGCTCGGACACACTTCCTTTCGTGCGAAGGTGTAGCTGGTGGGTCCCAGCAGTCAGGAGGGTGAATCGTTTTTTTGCCCAGACGCACTTCCTTGCGTGCGAAGGTGTAGCTGGTGGGTCCCAGCAGTCGGGGGGCGACGAATCATTTTTTTCCGGACGCACTTCCTTGCGTGTGAAGATGTAGCTGATGGGTCCCAGCAGTCAGGGGGGCGAATCATTTTTTTCGGACGCACTTCCTTGCGTGCGAAGATGTAGCTCGTGGGTCCCAGCAGTCAGGGGGCGAATCAATTTTTTTTGCAAAATACGGTGGCCCGTTCGGTGGGTCCCCGCTGTCAGGTGGAGGAATAATTATTTTGCGCGTAATAAGGAGGCACTTCCTTGCAGCTGCCATGGACCCAGCTGTCAGCCTCTCCACGTACAGTCCACATCCGATGGAAGTCGTTCCTTGACCACATTGACCACGCTGCGCCGAGAGCACCACGGCGATGGACGATGGCGAGGCCTAGGAAGGGGACGACGTGGAGCCGGGGAAGACGTGGCAGTGGATGCACACGCGGAGAGGAGTACGAGGGTTCACTGGTTCGGCTGCGCTACCGTCGCCACAGAATAACAGGGGGTGTGGGTGAGTGGAGGGATGGCCAGGCCAGCGGTGGGAGTAGTAGGGGGCGGTGAGGCCTCCGCGACAGCACAACTGGCCACGGGAGGCAGGAGCAGGCGGCACAGCCGGCGCTGCTTTGGGCGGCTGGTGATGGGGTTATGTACCTAGGGTAGGGTCATGGACCTGATCCAAGTAACTTACCCCAGGACATCCTTAGAAGAGGTCGCCTTCCAGTCGACCAACGAGGACTCACTCGACTGGCCTGAAGGACTCGACCACGAAGACTCACTCGACCACCAGGAGGTCAAGAGGCACTCTGGACTGCAACGGCCTGTAATTAAGTAGCCTTTATGATAGTAAAGACACTTTATGTGGGGCGTTACCAGTAACGCCCCAGACTTAACTCACCTTAAACCCTCTCCTACGTGGGCTGGCTGGGGTCCTGGCGCACTCTATATAAGCCACCCCCCTCCACAGGCAGAAGGGTTCGGCACCTTGTAATTCATATACTCATAATCCACTCGACCGCCTCCGGGCTCCGAGACGTAGGGCTGTTACTTCTTCCGAGAAGGGCCTGAACTCGTACATCCCTTGTGTTTACAACCTCTCCATAGCTAGGACCTTGCCTCTCCATACCTACCCCCACTCTACTATCAGGCTTAGAACCACGACAGTTGGCGCCCACCGTGGGGTGGGTGTTTTAGCGATTTTGTGGAGAAGTTGCGATTCTTCCGAGTACTTTCATCATGCTGTCTGCTGGAGTTTTGGTCGGGGGTCAAGAGATCCGTCTCGGCACTCTCACCTTCATCGCCGACGACTCCGCGTGGCTCCAGGAGGCTCCTCTCGACGTAGATGCGCTCCCCGTCCGTGGTGCGACGCATTTTCGCGCATGTGTCCGCGGCGTTCTGCTGCGGCAACCGTCGACCCAGTATCGGTCGACTCCTCCATCGTCCACCCTCCCGGTATTCCGCCAGCGCAAGCGCTCGGGCCGGTCGAGGCTTCAGCGATGGGTGAGGCACGCGGTGGCTCGCCAATCGGCCACCACCCAAGTTGCGGCAATCGAGCCCGACGAATCTCTCTACGGCTTGTTCGATCTATCGACTGGCTCCGTAGAGACTGCATCCGAGTGCGGTAGCAGTGATCCAGCGGCGGAAATCTTGATGGTTGACGGGCCCCGCAGTCCCCCTGGCTTCGCCCGTGATGAGGGAGCAGGTGACGGAGGCGACCCCGCACGACGCCACGAAGAGTACCAGCCCGAGCCACTCGACTCTCTGCAAAGAGAGGAACTTCGCCGCAGGAACGTGGATGCCCTGCGTATTCCCATCGCAGGAGAAACCCCCGAGGCTCGTGCCTTGGAGGAGGCGCGTCTGGCCAATTTGGCCGAGCGCACTCGACTGGAGAACCTTCAGCGAGCACTCGACGAGCGCGCGCGGCAACGAGTTCCCGACACCAGTCGACGTCAACTCTTCCCGCCGACTCAGGTATATCAAACCCCAATTCAGAATTTAGCAGCTGCGACCCGTATAGCAGAGTCCATCCAACCTTCGCAGTCGGAAGCTGGCAGAGGTTTGCTATAGATCAGGGATCTGCTCCGGGCAGCAGGAGATCAGAATTCAGCCGTGTCTCAGTCGCGCAACAGAATTCACAGTCGGTCCGTCACTGTGAATACGGTTCAGTCGGCTCACAGCCCCAGATCGCCTCCGCGGCGTGAAGGGCGCGAGAATCGGCGAGATCAATATGGCGACAGACTCGACCGAGATGATAGGCGTCGAGTGCCCAATTCCCCTCCGAGGGGTGGGTCTTACGCTCCTCGGTGGCAAGATGACAGGCGTCAGTACAGTACAGGGCGAAGGGTTCCAGTCGACCCCAGAGAACCAGGCTTCGATGCGCGATCCATTATCGTGCAAGGTTTGGTCGACCGGAACAGAGCCCATCGGGGCGGACTCGACAGAGATGCACCCACAAGCAGTCGAGTGCATGTTTCTGGTCCCGAATGTTTCAGCAGAGCTATCAGGGCCGCAGTTATCCCTCCCAATTTCAGGTTGGCAACAGGAGTCAGCAAGTTCACTGGTGAGTCTAAGCCTGAAACTTGGCTTGAAGACTACCGAGTGGCAGTTCAGATTGGTGGTGGGAACGACGAGGTGGCCATGAAGCACTTGCCCCTCATGCTGGAAGGTTCTGCTAGGGCGTGGTTGACTCAATTACCTCCTAGCAACATTTACACTTGGGAAGATCTGTCCCGAGTGTTCATCAGAATGTTTGAAGGGACTTGCAAGCGACCAGCTGGATTGACGGAGTTGCAAGTCTGCGTGCAGAAGGCTAATGAGACTCTCAGAGAGTATATTCAGAGGTGGATCACTTTGCACCACACTGTGGAGAATGTGTCTGATCATCAGGCAGTCTGCGCCTTCAAAGATGGCGTCAAGAATAGAGAACTGAGTTTGAAGTTTGGTCGAACCGGTGATATGACCTTGAGTCGGATGATGGAGATTGCTACCAAGTACGCCAACGGCGAAGAAGAAGACCGACTCCGAAGCAGCAAGCACAAGCCGAGTCAGTCGGAAAAAGGAAACACCAGTCGGAAACAGAAGCGGAAGGCTGAACCGGCAGCTCCTGGGGAGGCTCTGGCCGTGACTCAGGGAAAGTTTAAGGGGAAACCAAAAGGATCCTGGAACCCCAAGAAGGTAAAGGATAAAGAAGGGAACGACGTGATGGACATGCCATGTCACATTCACACGAAGAAAGACGAAGAGGGGAATATCATTTACCCAAAGCACACCACTCGCCAATGTCGACTCCTGATCCAGCAGTTTCAGGGAAAACAGTCTAAGGACAAGGAGAAGGAGTTGGACAAGGCCGAAGACAAGGAGGATAGTGAGGGAGGATATCCGCATATCAACTCCACTCTGATGATCTTCGCAGATGTGGAAAGCAGAAGTCGACTGAAAGTCATTAACCGAGAGGTGAACATGGTTGCCCCAGCAAAAGCAAATTATCTGAAATGGTCTTAAATACCCATCACATTCGACCAATCTGATCACCCGACTCATATTGCCACCCCTGGGAGGCAAGATTTGGTGGTCGATCCAGTTGTCGAAGGCACTCGACTGACAAAGGTGCTGATGGATGGTGGAAGTGGGCTGAACTTGTTGTATGCAGACACACTGAAAGGAATGGGCATTCCGATGTCCAGACTGAGCACTAGTAACATGAGCTTTCATGGAGTTATACCAGGGAAGAAGGCCGAGTCACTCGGCCAAATAGCTTTGGATGTGGTGTTTGGTGATTCGAAACATTTTCGCAAAGAAAAGTTGACGTTTGAGGTCGTGGATTTTCAGAGTGCATATCATGCCATTTTGGGGAGACCAGCTTACGCACGGTTCATGGCTCGACCATGCTATGTGTACCTCAAATTGAAGATGTCCGGCCCCAAAGGAGTGATCACTGTCACCGGTGATCGGAAAAAGGCAGAAGAGTGCTTTCAGAAGGGCTCCAAGATTGCCGATTCCCAGGTGACAGCGGTCGAGTTCGAAGAATACAAGCAAAACGCAGATCCGAGTGACTTGCTGCGATCAAAGAAACCCGCCATAGAGTCTGCATTCCAGTCGTCCGGTGAGACGAAGCCTGTTCATATTCACCCGACCGACCCCGATGCAGCTCCGACTCGCATCTCCACAACACTCGACCCAAAATAGGAAGAAGCGCTCATCCAGTTCCTCCGTGAGAACTGGGACATTTTTGCATGGAAGCCCGCTGACATGCCAGGTGTTCCCATGGGACTGGCTGAGCATCGCCTAAGAGTCGACTCATCTGCAAAACCAGTCAAAGAGCATCTTCGGCGGTCCGCCGTCCAGAAGAGAAAAGCCATTGGTGAGGAAGTGGCTCGACTGTTGGCAGCAGGATTTATCCGAGAGATATACCACTCCGAGTGGCTCGCTAATGTCGTCATGGTCCCTAAGAAGGACAAGTCGCTCCGAATGTGCATTGATTTCAAGCACATCATCCGGGCCTGCCCGAAAGATCATTTTCCTCTCCCTCGCATAGATCAAATTGTTGACTCGACCGCGGGATGCGAGAGACTATCTTTTTTAGATGCCTACTCCGGGTACCATCAGATCCGTCTGTACGGACCCGACGAGGTAAAAACAGCTTTCATCACTCCATTCGGGTGCTTCTGCTATATCACCATGCCATTCGGCCTCAAGAATGCTGGAGCCACATTTATGCGAATGATTCAGAAGTGTCTACTCACTCAAATCAGTCGGAATGTGGAAGCATATATGGATGATATCGTTGTCAAGTCACGAAAAGGTTCCGACCTGCTCGCTGATCTCGCCGAAACATTTGCCAACCTCAGAAGGTATGATATCAAGCTCAATCCATCAAAGTGCACATTTGGAGTTCCTGGTGGCAAGTTACTCGGTTTTCTCATTTCCGAACGGGGAATCGACGCTAACCCAGAGAAGATTGGCACTATTCTCCGAATGAAACGCCCTGTGCGAGTGCACGATGTCCAGAAGCTTACTGGATGCTTGGCCGCATTAAGTCGATTCATCTCACGACTCGGTGAAAAGGCATTGCCTCTTTACCGACTGATGAAGAAGGCAGACAAGTTCGAGTGGACTCCAGAAGCTGATGCAGCGTTTGCCGAGCTAAAAGCTCTGCTCTCCACCCAGCCGGTGCTTGCTGCTCCAATCAGCAAAGAGCCTCTGTTGCTCTATATCGCAGCCACAGGACAAGTCGTCAGTACTGTGCTAACGGTCGAGCGGGAAGAAGAAGGAAAAGCTCTCAAAGTTCAGCGCCCAGTGTATTATTTGTCTGAAGTCTTGACTCCATCCAAGCAGAGATATCCTCATTATCAGAAGCTTGTGTATGGAATATACATGACCACAAAGAAGGTTGCTCATTATTTCTCTGATCATTCCATCACAGTCGTCAGCGACGCACCACTATCAGAGATTTTGCACAACAGAGATGCAACTGGTCGAGTGGCCAAATGGGCGATTGAACTTCTTCCCCTTGATATCAAGTTTGAGGCAAAGAAAGCCATTAAGTCCCAGGCAATAGCAGATTTCCTCGCCGAGTGGATTGAACAGCAACAGCCGACTGAAGTTCAATCGGAGCATTGGACCATGTTCTTTGATGGCTCTAAGATGTTGAATGGTTCCGGTGCTGGGGTTGTCCTGGTTTCCCCCAGAGGAGATAAGCTCAGATATGTGCTCCAGATTCACTTTGATTCCTCCAACAATGAGGCAGAATATGAGGCCCTCTTATATGGGTTGCGCATGGCCATTTCACTCGGCGTCCGTCGCCTGATGGTCTATGGCGACTCGGATTTAGTGGTCAACCAGGTGATGAAAGAGTGGGACGTGAGAAGCCCAGCCATGACTGGATACTGCAGTGCAGTGAGGAAGCTGGAAAAGAAGTTCGAGGGGTTGGAGCTCCATCATATACCCCGACTGAAAAATCAAGCAGCTGATGATCTAGCCAAGATAGGTTCCAAGAGAGAAGCCATTCCGAGTGGTGTGTTCTTGGAGCATATACACACTCCGTCAGTCAAAGAAGATCCTTTCACCGAAGAAGCTCCACAGCCCAAGAGTGCCACAGATCCGACTGAGGTTGAAGTCCCAGCGGTGGTCGACTTGATCATGGAGGTCTTGGTGGTCATTCCCGACTGGACAGTTCCATACGTTGCGTATATCCTGAGAAAAGAGCTCCCGGAGGATGAGGAAGAGGCTCGACAGATCGTCCGTCGATCTAAGGCCTTTACCGTAATCAAAGGACAATTATACAGAGAAAGCGCGTCTGGAGTTGGCCAGAAGTGCATAACACCAGAAGAAGGTCGACTCATCCTCAATGATATTCACTCGGGGACCTGTGGTCATCATGCGTCCTCTCGGACCATCGTGGCCAAAGCATACCGAGCCAGATTTTACTGGCCAAACGCGAATGAGATGGCAAAAGATATAGTGGATAAGTGCGAGGGATGTCAGTTCTACTCGAATATGTCGCACAAGCCTGCGTCGGCCCTGAAGACCATCCCACTCGTCTGGCATTTCGCGGTATGGGGACTGGACATGGTCGGTCCTTTGAGAACAGGACGAAGTGGCTTCACGCATGTACTGGTGGCAGTCGACAAGTTCACCAAGTGGATCGAGGCTAAACCAATCAAGAGCCTTGACGCCGGTACTGCTGTTAGCTTCATCAGGGAACTAATATTCAGATATGGAGTCCCGCACAGCATCATTACGGATAATGGGTCAAACTTTGACTCAGAGGAATTCAGAGATTTCTGCAACTCCCAAGGCACACGGGTCGACTACGCTTCAGTCGCCCATCCGCAGTCGAATGGACAAGCAGAGCGAGCTAATGGATTGATTCTTAAGGGATTGAAGCCTCGACTGATGCGTGATCTCAAACACGCGGCTGGAGCTTGGGTAGACGAACTTCCCTCAGTGCTTTGGGGACTGCGGACCACACCTAACCGGTCGACCAGAAGAACTCCATTCTTCTTGGTCTATGGAGCTGAAGCAGTCTTGCCGAGTGATCTTCTCCACAATGCTCCTCGAGTTGAAATCTACAACGAAGCAGAGGCTGAACAAGCGCGGCAGGACGCAGTCGACCTTTTAGAAGAAGAAAGGGAGATGGCTCTGATCTGGTCGACCATCTACCAACAAGATTTGCGTCGTTTCCACGCCAGAAATGTGAGAGGTCGAGCCTTCCAGGAAGGGGATTTAGTTCTCCGAGTGGATCAGCACAAACCACACAAGCTTGCTCCTTCTTGGGAAGGTCCCTTCATCGTCACCAAGGTTCTCCACAACGGGGCGTATCATCTTTACAACGTCGAGCATGATATCGACGAGCCCCGAGCTTGGAACGCGGAGCTACTCCGCCCATTTTACACTTAAGTTTATCACTCGGATGAGTTGCAATAAAGTACTTCTGTAGTCCATGGACCTCAAAATAATAAGTGTCAAAGTTCCTCCATAATTTCTGTCACTTTTTATTTTTGTCCAATAAAATTCCCCCTCAGTGGGTGACTTAGCCGCGAATCCGTTTCGCCTAAGTTTGTAAAAATCCTACCGAGTGGTGAGCCAGACTCTCACTCGGAGGCTTAGCTGCGAATCCGTTTCGCCTAAGTTATAAAAATCCTACCGAGTGAAGAGCAACCCTCTCACTCGGGGGCTTAGCTGCAGTCCAAGCACTCGCCTAAGTTACAAAAATCCTACCGAGTGAAGAGCAACCCTCTCACTCGGGGGCTTAGCTGCAGTCCAAGCACTCGCCTAAGTTATAAAAATCCTACCGAGTGAAGAGCAACCCTCTCACTCGGAGGCTTAGCTGCAGTCCAAGCACTCGCCTAAGTTATAAAAATCCTACCGAGTGAAGAGCAACCCTCTCACTCGGGGGCTTAGGTGTAGTCCAAGCACTCGCCTAAGTTATCAAAATCCTACCGAGTGAAGAGCAACCCTCTCACTCGGGGGCTTAGCTGCAGTTCAAGCACTCGCCTAAGTTATAAAAATCCTACCGAGTGAAGAGCAACCCTCTCACTCGGGGGCTTAGCTGCGGCCCAGTGCTCGCCTAAGTTATAGAAATCCTACCGAGTGGTAAGCCGGGCTTCCACTCGGAGGCTTAGCCGCAGCCCAGTGCTCG
>NC_057810.1:101095765-101108213 GCF_018294505.1 Triticum aestivum
AGCACTCGCCTAAGTTATAAAAATCCTACCGAGTGAAGAGCAACCCTCTCACTCGGGGGCTTAGCTGCAGCCCTGTGCTCGCCTAAGTTATAAAAATCCTACCGAGTGAAGAGCAACCCTCTCACTCGGGGGCTTAGCTGCAGTCCAAGCACTCGCCTAAGTTATAAAAATCCTACCGAGTGAAGAGCAACCCTCTCACTCGGAGGCTTAGCTGCAGTCCAAGCACTCGCCTAAGTTACAAAAACCCTGCCGAGTGAAGAGCAAACCTCTCACTCGGAGGCTTAGCTGCAGCCCTGTGCTCGCCTAAGTTACCAAAATCCTACCGAGTGAAGAGCAAGCTTCTCACTCGGAGGCTTAGCCGCAGCTCAGTGCTCGCCTAAGTGGACTAAAGAATAAGTCGATTGCAGTAAAGACGCCTTGCTTTGAACCTGCAAAAGACATTTCGAGCCAAAGGCAATCATATTCAAGCACCAAATTCAAGTTCGAATCGATATCTAAAGGAACCGAAAGTGCTCAGGCGTTAAGCCTGTTAAGGTTTGTCGGTTACAATTCCACTCGGCATACCGAGGCAAATTTAAAGAGTCGAGCCAGAAGAAGTTTTTTACCCCTCCTGTGGAGGGCTGGAAGGTGCAACGAATTCATCAAGGTCAATTCCGTCGGCGATCCGAGTGGCAGCTGCAAGGAAAGTTTCCATAAAGGACCTGAAGTCGTGTTTCTTGGTGTTGGCCACCCGAAGAGCCGCCAGCTTCTCTTCTCGCGCATCTTTACAGTGGACTCGGGCCAGACACAGAGCAACATCTGCACCACACCGAGCCGAGGACTTCTTCCATTCCTGCACTCGACCAGGGATCGTGTTCAAACGGGTCATCAGCGACTCAAGGTCATTCTGAAGTGTCTCCTCAGGCCAGAGCGTCGAGTCGATGCGAGATGTGGCGGCCTTCAGCCTTGCGAGATAGTCCACGACAGCTGCAACACGAGACTCCAGTCGGAAAACATCCATGGCCACTTCGTCGTTCACCGGAGAATTGACGGGGTCGAGGTTTGGCTCCAGTCGGCTGGTTTCTTCTTCAAAGTTTTGACAAAATTCTGCAAGGATGATCACTAAGTAAAGGAGATGGTCGAATGGAAAAACCACAATTGGAAATGTTCGCCAAGCATAGAGGTTTACCTTCAAGCATAAGAAACAGCTTCTTGGCAAGACCACTCAGGAAGGCCTCCAGATCAGTTTTCTTCCCAGTCAATTTGCTGACTTGGTCAGTCAGGGCAGCTTTATCAGTTTTCAGTCGACTGACCTCCTTGTTGGCGATCCCAAGAGCAGCCTTCAGATTGGTATTGTCTTGTTCAAGCTTGGTGACTGAAGCTAACTTCTCGTCAGCAAGCTTGATCTTCTCAGCTAGCTCGAGGTCTTTCTTCTGTTGGGCCTCCCTTACCTTACCCGCAAGTTACAGCAAGATCAGATTCTGAAACAAGCAAGGAGAAAAGCAGTCGTCAGGGTCTCACCAAACATACCTTCGGTCTCCTCCTTTGCTTTTGTCAGCTTCTCCTGAACCAGCTTCAGGCTCAGCTCGAGTTGAGTGTGCTTGCTTTCCAGCTCAGAGTAGCGAGCCACAAGATCACAAGAGTTCTGCGAAGAACCAATCGACTAAATGTCAAATATAATTCACTTCCGAGTGAAAAAGGAAAAACACACGTTTCTAAGACTACAGCCGAATACAAGCATTCGACCGTAGTCTCGGGGACTACACCCAGTGGGTGCACTCAGCGTGCCCCCACTAATCCTGTTGAAGACAAAGTCGACCAGTCGACCTCAAAAAAAAAGAAACAGAAATGCATTCTCTAAGACTGTGATCCACTGCAAGCAGTCGACCACAGTCTCGGGGACTACACCCAGTGGGTGCACTCAGCGTGCCCCCACCGGTTTGTGAAATCCAGTCGACATAGTCGACTGCCAGCAAAATTGACATCATAAAGCCTAAGGCCGACTGCCAGCAGTCGACCTTAGCCTTGGGGACTACACCCAGCGGGTGCACTCAGCGTGCCCCCGCTAATCACGGAGTCTAATCGACACACCCACTGGGTGACTACTATAAATTCCGGAAAGGAAAAGTTTTTGGTTGCATATCCAACAGAACAAACGATGGTCGACTGACCTGGACATTGCTTTGGAGGGCAGAACTGGCGTCATAAGCTGCCTGGCTCGCATCTCGGATGGTCTTCAACTGCTCCATCATGATACCCGCCTGACGTATCGCTTCCTTCGCCGCGCCAGCTTGGTCCTCCGGGACGTGGTGCGTTGTGAAGAGGGAGGGCTGCTGAGCACTCGTCAATGGATCTGCGAAGGACACCGTGTGTCGAGTGGTGTTCCCTTCCTCCGCAGTCGGAATCTCAGGCGCCGTCACATCCTGAGGCACCTTACTGGCGGACGCTTTCCGACTCCTCCCGCGCTTCAGTGGTTCTTCGTCCTCATCATCATCAGGGAGATCGATAACAACATTGGGTGGAGCTGTGGAGAAGAATCAGGATCAGAGATCGCGAGTCAGTCGACTAAGAACGGCGTTAAGAATAGAGTACCTGGTTTCGAAGTTGCTGCGTCCTCCATCTCGTGGTCATCAGCCCGGGCTGAGGTTTCAGAAGTAGCAGCACTGCAACTCCAAGGGATCAGTCGACTAAACTTCAGCGTCGACCAGAGACAAAGTTCACACAAAATAAGAAGACTTAAGCAGCACGGTTACCCTGATATGGTGGGGATGGACACCTTCATCTTCGGCAGGAGCTTGATCGGCTTCGACGAGGCCGCCCTGGGCTGCTTCGGCGCCTTTTCAGTCGGCACCGGAGAGGTGGTCCGAGGACGCTTGGTCGACTGAGCGACGGTCGCAACCCCCTTACCACGTTCAGTCGAAGGGTCGTGGACAAGCTTCGACCGCCTTTCCGAGCGCGGTGGTACGACCTCCTCCTCCTCTTCTTCCTCGTCTTCAACGTCATCTTCATCACCGCCATCATCGTCATCATCATCATCGCCCTCTGCAACGTCCGAGTCCCACTCCTCCTCGTCCTGGCTCTCGCCCCCACTCACCTCACCCTCCTCAGTCGGAGTTTGTGCCCCATTGGGCATCGAGTACAGCTCGGTGAGGGCCTAGCAGATATCAAGACAAGAATCAGTCGACCAGTCGGCAGAGTAAACAGAAATGAATGCGACAAGAACGCAGTGGAGAGCAGAGCAAGTGTACCTTGTTTGGATCGCTGTGGTGGTCGAGTGGAGGAATCCTTCTGGCTCCGCGTGGGTTGTCCTTGTTCCCGGTGACGGCTACCATCCATCTTTCCAGAGTGACATCGTCGACTGCTTCTGGATGGACTCGAGTCTCGTCTTCAGTCCCACAGTACAACCACATGCAGTGGCTCCGGAACTGAAGGGGCTGGATGCGACGCCTGAGGAAGACCTCCAGGAGGTCCATGCCCGTCACTCCCTCCCGAACCAACTGCACCACGCGCTCCATCAACATCTTCACGTCAGCTTTCTCCTCCGGAATCAACTTCAGAGGGGAGGGCTTGTTCACTCGGTCCATGGTAAACGGAGGGAGTCCACTCGACTGCCCTGGCGTCGACTGGACCTGGCAGTAGAACCAAGTCGACTGCCAGCCTCTGACGGACTCGGGAAAGGTCATGGGCAGGAAGGTGCTCTTATTCCTCACTTGGATCCCCAGACCCCCACACATTTGGACGACTCGGGTTCTCTCATCACCTGGGCTCGCCTTCTTCACGGTCTGAGAGCGACACGTGAATATGTGTTTGAACAAACCCCAGTGCGGTCGACAGCCCAAGAAACCCTCACACATGGACACAAACGCGGCAAGATAGGCAATAGAGTTTGGGGTAAAGTGGTGGAGCTGCGCTCCGAAGAAATTCAAGAAGCCACGGAAGAAAACACTCGGCAGCAAGGAAAATCCACGATCTACATGGGTGGCCAAGAGCACACACTCACCCTCTTCTGGCTGGGGCTGCCACTCCTTCCCCGGAAGCCTCGCAGCTCCATGAGGGATCAAACCCTCGTTGGCCATGTCGAGGAGGTCATTCTCTGTGATGGTCGACTGGATCCAGTCTCCTTGGACCCAGCCCTTCGGCAGGCGGGATCTGGACGAGGACCCTCCGCGGGTGGTAGATCTCCCCTTTGCCTTCTCCGACGCCGACGCCTTCTTCGCACGTTCCAGCGCCGCCGTCTTCTCCTTGGCCATGGTTGCCGGCGAGATGCGTGAAGGGAAGTGGTGCGGGGGCGAGAGCGAGCACACTGGGCGGAGAAGAAGGAAGCAGAGAGAGAGAGAGAATGCTGAGGCGCAGCACAGGAATCCTCACCGGGCGCATTTATAAGGTCCCTTCCGAGTGGATGACATGTGGGCCCGGTCGATCTAATCATACCAGGAACAGTTATGCAAACGGGATACGTGGCGGATAAAGCGGCGCGGAGATCGAGGCGTCTATGTCCCGTCCCATCCGAACGCCGCGGTCCGCTCCACTTCGCGCGCGTCCCCAAATTTCGCATCCCGCGGAATCCGCGAACGGCAGATCAGTCTGTCAGACGCGGAGTTTCCTGCGATCCGTCGCTCGGGGATCGTCGAAGCCCAAAATATCACTCGACAAAAGAAGAGAATGGATCAAGTCGACTGAAGACAAGTTGCTCACTGTCGACGAAGAGGTTCTTTGGTCCAGAACAGCGCACAACCAGAGCGCAAAGGTTAATCGGAAACGACATCAACTCCTTCTTCACTCGAAGCCTCAATCCATTCGGGGGCTAATGATGGGGTTATGTACCTAGGGTAGGGTCATGGACCTGATCCAAGTAACTTACCCCAGGACATCCTTAGAAGAGGTCGCCTTCCAGTCGACCAACGAGGACTCACTCGACTGGCCTGAAGGACTCGACCACGAAGACTCACTCGACCACCAGGAGGTCAAGAGGCACTCTGCACTGCAACGGCCTGTAATTAAGTAGCCTTTATGATAGTAAAGACACTTTATGTGGGGCGTTACCAGTAACGCCCCAGACTTAACTCACCTTAAACCCTCTCCTACGTGGGCCGGCTGGGGTCCTGGCGCACTCTATATAAGCCACCCCCCTCCACAGGCAGAAGGGTTCGGCACCTTGTAATTCATATACTCATAATCCACTCGACCGCCTCCGGGCTCCGAGACGTAGGGCTGTTACTTCTTCCGAGAAGGGCCTGAACTCGTACATCCCTTGTGTTTACAACCTCTCCATAGCTAGGACCTTGCCTCTCCATACCTACCCCCCACTCTACTGTCAGGCTTAGAACCACGACAGCTGGAGCAAGAAGAACATAGTTTGAAGAAGCACGAATGCCGTTGGATGGACATCGTACGGTCACTACAGCCGTACGGTCACTACAGCTAGAATCGTTTATATTGACTAAGTTGACAAAGCCCTTGGTACGTCAACTTAGTAGGCCCACAGGTCAGCTTCCAAAATGGTGCGCCCCAGATGTCAGGGGGACGAATCATTTTTTGGGCGGGTGAAGCTAGAATATCCGAGATTGAAGAAGAAGCACATCATCCGTTGGATGGACATCCAACGGCCACTGCTGCTAGAACTGTGTGTTGACTATAAGTTGACAAAGCCTTGCATACGCGTCAACTCTGTTTTTTTAGGGGACGCGTCAACTTAGTAAGGCCAGAAGTGTGTGGCAGAGAACTTATAGCTCATTTGAGATTTGTAAGAATGTGTAGCCCATTTTTGAATTCTAATGGAATTTACTACAGCCCATTTACAGTTTGTTAAAAGTACGGCCCATTTCAACCAACCGTTCAAAGCAGAATTTAATAAAAAATTTCAAATTTTGATGGGATCCGAAATATTTTTATCCCGAAATTTCTAGTCAGATTAAATACAATTTCAATATAAATTTATATTACGTAAAAATCCAACGAAACATTGCGCTCGCAACAATTAATGAAATTAAAATTTTCAATATCAAAAATAATATTTTATAAAGTAATCACGTGTTTGGTGCATTTTTTTATAGTTACTGCCCAGTTTTTATAATTACATCTCATTTATTATTTCTTAAAGCCCATTTTCTTGTTAAGCCTAATGCATCCCTCCTAGGAAAGATTTACAGCCCAGTGGGGCGGAGAATAACAACTTGACCTTGTCTGGGTAATCCTAAAAAAAAGTATAGCTAGGCTAGCCATTTTCAGCTTGAGAAAAATTAATATCTGCGCTGGATATCTCGTCTGGGCTAGACGGGCCATAGCCCGCCCGGTTAATACCTGCATCGATGTTTTCGTTGTTGTTCAGAGGAGAAAAATTAATATCTGAGCTAAACATCGAAAAACTCTGTAGTGCTCACACCTCAAAAACACAAATACTGCTCAAGCTGCTTGGTCCAAGGTAGATGGTGAGTGGTGGAACACTTTTTATAGTTTTGCAAAAGCACCTAATTAATGCTCTTGTTATCCTCAAAAATTTATGTTTATCAATGCATTAATTGCAATGCATGCATGCATAAAGTACATGCATTGGTCAATTTTCTCTTAATACTTGCATGCAATGATTTAATGCACCTTGGAATCTGAACATGTGATGGAAAACAACCAAACTGAGCTTTATGAAATGGAAAAACTAAAATTTTGAGATAAGCCCTATAAACCGGAAAGGAAGGAGTACATAAGTTGACAATGGTGTGGGACCGTGATACCAGGAAATCAGGAGGAAGCAAAATAAATTATATATATATATATATATATATATATATATAATAAGGAGGCACTTGCGTACGTGAGGCTATGGACCTGGTGGGTCCCCATTGTCATCCTCTCCAAGTAAAGTCATCTCCTCGCCCACGCGCGCTTTCCGCCCGAAACAGTCAGCGCCACCCGCCCCGCTTCCCGGTGCAGGCGATTGCTCTGCCTTCAAACGACACAAGTGCCGTCCGTCCGTCCATCTGCCGCCCATATTAATGATATGTGGTTGCCAAGGCGGCTACTCCGGCGCCACACGTCCGTCCCTCCGCCCGCCCACCATTGCTATATAAACTGCTGCGCCGGCCATTGCCGTCATCCGCATCCATTCCCTTTCTCCTGTCCACATCACTACTGCCCACCATGGCTTCCTCGCGCTCCAGCGCTCTTCGGGACGGGCGGACGACGGACCACAAGGAGATGGCAACCATTGCTGCCGACCGGCTGGCCGGCAGGCAGCCGGAGGACGATGATTTCCCAATGGAGAACATGGTAGTCGACGATCTGGTACCAACCCCCTCCTCCGTGCCATCCTCGCCGGTGCATTGCACCATGACCATCGACGAGGCCCGTGTCGAATATATGGACAGGGTGAGGCAGATGCGTGAGGAGCAGTTCCGGGAGGCGCATGCCGACGCCGCCTACAACCACCATCTCCTCTAGGAGCACCTGTAGGCGGAGGAGCAGATCGCCGCGGAGCGGGCGGAGCAGGAGGCGCTGCTCGACTCGTACCGCACCGCCCGCAAGGGCCGCCTCGAGCGCTGGCGGTACCGCATGCGGGTGGCGGAGGCTGCGACCGCCTACAAAGAGGCTAGCAAAGAGGGCGATGAAGCGGGCGAGGCGCTGTTTGGCGAGACCGAGGACAAGGCAGAGGACAATGCCGGCTCCGACGAGTCCCCGCTCCGCTGGCGTCGACAAGGCCCTGCTCCACCGAGGCCCCGCGATGCCAACAACGAGGCAGAGGACACCGCCGGCTCCGCCGAGGCCCCGCCCTGCCAACAATGAGGCAGAGGACATCGCTGGCTCAGTCGAGGCCCTACCCTGCCGGCAACGTGGGGGAGGATTTCCACCGCTCCGCTGAGGCGCCTCCCGCCGGCAACGAGACAGAGGACATCGCCGGCTCCACCGAGGCCCCGCCCCGCTGCCAACGAGGCCGCGCCACACAGAAAACGAGGAAGAGTAGAACATGGTAGGTCGCCGCCGCTCGGGTCCAAGTAAGGCCACTGCTGCTACCCTCCGGTTGAAGCCAAGCTAGGCGGGTTGACCATTGACGGCCGGTTAGCTTCTTGGCGGTGACATGGAGTCGGAGAGCTGCGCTGGAGAAGAACGCTGCTTCTACTTAACTGCTGGTGTAGTTGGTTGACTGACACGTGGGCCCAACAGGCCACATGTCAGTTATGCAACTGCACCTGCAGTTAAGTCACTGAAGATTCTGTTCGGCTCAGCGGACACATGTGAGTAGCTTCGGTTAATTAATTATACCTCCAGCGCACCCCTTTTTAGTTGAAGAATGTATGAAATGTAATGAAATCCGGCATGTTTATATGAAATCCGACCGTGTATGAATGAATTTATTTTGATTAGTTTGAATTCCTGTATCACTGGCATTGGATGAACATGCAAAACAATACGTACTAGCATTATTCCCAGGGTGACCACCTCGTTTGCAGCAGTTTCACATGTACTCCCTCCGGTCCTTTCTAGTCTGCATACAACTTTTGTCTGCAGTCAAAGTATCTATACTTTGACCAATCTTATACAAAAAAGTATGCACTTTCACAATGTGCGAAGTAAAAGGGAACAGAAGGAGTACAAAGAGTTTGAGCAGCTTTTTAGCGTTTCTGTACATTGCAATCAAACACACATGCTTGGCAATTCATAGAGAACATTCAAAACAATCGATGATTATGCATCTCAGCGACTCACATGTCAGAGGCAATATTTACTTCACAACTAAAGAATAAAGAAAAAATTGATCGACGCTGCTGACAGCAAAGGGCGTCCCATTCGAAAATATCAAACTCATGTCTTGCTAAAATCAATGAGCAAAATTTGACAAGGTTGTCCCATTCCAAAATATCAAATGCCTACGATTGTGGAATGGGTAGGGTTTGCCATCAGTTCGGACATTGACATGGCACCTCGTGCTAAATAAACCAACTGTTCTTTTTGTGCAGTTCCATCAAAATTAACCAAACTCGCGCGTAGCTTGTATGATTTCGCCCTTATATGTTGCAACGCCTTGAACTTATCAGCACCTCCTTTCTTGTGGTGGAAATTAATATACATGAACATTTTGTGCAGTTCCCATTGAAATCAAGCTGAGCACCCCTGTTTGCACAAATACAAAAAAGTGATTAGTATAAAGCAAACTGTACTATGAATTGACAGTTTCAACAGGCACATACATGGTCCATGTAGAGCACACTTTTAGAAAAATGGAACTCACCAGAAAGAATCCTAGAACAACATTGTACTCGCGCATCACAACAAAAAAAATGGAGACTTGTCAGTCCTTCTGAGCTGAAGTTAGTTTAGTCTTGTGGGGAGTAATGTAACCATCCTTCAACTGCTCCTTCTGACGAGAAGATAGACAGGGCTTCTTCATCCTGGCATAATCGGAACTAGTCACTTCACGTACTCCATATTCTTCTTCAGAGGAAGATGATCCTGTTGTGCAAAGACAAGAGGACTACTAAATGCTAGCATCCCTGTTTGCTCGAAAAAAAGGAAAGGAAATATTTAAAACATCACAGATGAAGCACTTCTCAAGGACAATACCACTTTTTCATGACAGTATCTAAACAGTAGCACAACACCAATAGAGATGACAAAGCTCAATCATATGGATGAAATCAGTGGGCGAGTACCAACCTTTGTCAGGAGAGGCTTACTATATAGAGCATACATATGAAGCACTTCTCCGGAACCATCTGTTGTTATCTACGGTGGTGGCCATGCTTACTATATACTCCTCTATTAGTTTAATGTTTCCAACATCTTCTTGTGCAGTTCTACTAAAATATATTGTATCTTCAAAGAAGATCCATGTTTGCACAAGTAGAGATAATTACGTATTACATTAAGAGTGGCATCAAATCAGTGGCAAAACAATTGCTCGTTCCAGCCATAGCAATAAATTAAGATGCAAAACTATATCATTACTTGTGTCATCACAGTTCCAGTGCTTCATTATAGCACCGGGAGTTGATTTTTGTTTTTCTTCCGTTTGTTCTTCCCCTTCATCACTTGGTTCAATAATAGACAAGCTTCGCCTTCAATGTAAGATTTGGCATGTCAATTAGGGAGCACAAGTATAGTACTAAACTTAATTTTCTGATGAAAGTGGCAAAATACAGGCCAACAGTTGTGAAATATCCTTATCTTTACTCAGTGGGATATTACAATGCACATACAGATTGGAAGTCTTGTCTCCATTTGTTCAGTTCACTAAAATCAAGCAACATTATCATACAAGTAGCACAACATATGAAAGCACACTGCAGAATCATGTGAAAGAAGGCTAGTACTGACCTCTCATGATGTGGAATTCAAACAACTCACAAGAAGAAGATCTAAACCAAATCCGCCTTAACGGATAGGAAGTAAGATATCCTCTTGTGCAGTTCCACTAAGATCAAGCAATCAAGCAACATTATCGGTGTGACATTTTGGTTGAACTGCACAAAACACTCTTAAAACAAAAGAGTTTTGTGCAGTGCAACAAAAGGTCACAATGGCAACGAGGTGAAGTAGATAACCCTGTTTACACAGAGGTGCAAAGGAAACAATTAGTGGTCAATAATGGTGGATGACACAGAAGCCAACAAAAAGAAGCATCTACCTTATCTAAATGGGAAAGAAAGCAAGACAGTAACATTCCTCAAACGGTGGCTGCTACGTCTTGAGCTTGCGTTGGTTTTCCCCGAAGAGGAGAGGGTGATGCAACAAGTGTAGCGTAAGTATTTCCCTCAGTTTTGAGAACCAAGGTATCAATCCAGTAGGAGGCTCGGAGAAGCTGCTTACATATTGGGCATCAAGATCTATAGAGATAAATCAAGACGCCTAATTGGACTTTCACAAAGCTCATACATTGATAAAGTTTTGAAGAAGTTCAAAATGGATCAATCAAAGAAAGGGTTCTTGCCTGTGTTACAAGGTGTGAAGTTGAGTCAGACTCAAAGCCCGACCACCACAGAAGATAGAGAGAAAATGTAAGTCATTCCCTATGCTTCAGCCATAGGTTATATCATGTATGCAATGGTATGTACTAGACTTGATGATGTCTTGCTATAAGCATAGCAGGGAGGTACCAAAGTAATCCTAGAGTGGAGCACTGGACAACGGTCAAGAACATCCTGAAATACCTGAAAAGGACTAAGGATATGTTTCTTGTTTATGAAGATGAAAAAGAGCTCGTCGTAAATGGTTACATCGCTACAAGCTTTGACACCGATCCGGATGACTCTAAGTCACAAACCGGATACGTATTTTTATTGAATGGAGGAGCTGTCAGTAGGTGCAATATACACACGGATCTGAATGTTGCAGAACCGTTGACTAAGCCTCTTCCACGAGCAAAACATGATCAACACCAAAGATCCATGGGTGTTAGAATCATTACTATGTAATCTAGATTATTGACTCTAGTGCAAGTGTGAGATTGAAGGAAATATGCCCTAGAGGCAATAATAGAGTTATTATTTATTTCCTTAATTCATGATAAATGTTTATTATTCATGCTAGAATTGTATTAACCGAAAACTTAGTACATGTGTGAATACATAGACAAAACATATAGTCCCTAGTATGCCTCTACTTGACTAGCTCGTTAATCAAAGATGGTTATGTTTCCTAACCATAGACATGTGTTTTCATTTGATGAACGGGATCATATCATTAGGATAATGATGTGATGGACATGACCCATCCATTAGCTTACCATTATGATCGTGTTAATTTCATGGCTACTGCTTTCTTATGACTTATACAAGTTCCTCAGACTATGAGATTATGCAACTCCCGAATACCGGAGGAACACTTTGTGTGATACCAAACGTCACAATGTAAATGAGTGATTATAAAGGTGCTCTACAGGTGTCTCCGAAGGTGTTTGTTGGGTTGGCATAGATCGAGATTAGGATTTGTCACTCCGTGTTTCAGAGAGGTATCTCTGGGCCCTCTCGGTAATACTCATCACTATAAGCCTTGCAAGCATTGTGACTAATGAGTTAGTTGCAGGATGAAGTATTATGGAACGAGTAAAGAGACTTGCCGGTAAAGAGATTGAACTAGGTATTGAGATACCGACGATTGAATCTCGGGCAAGTAACATACCGATGACAAAGGGAACAATGTATGTTGTTATGCGGTTTGACCGATAAAGATCTTCATAGAATATGTAGGAACCAATATGAGCATCCAGGTTCCGCTATTGGTTATTGACCGGAGACGTGTCTCGGCCATGTCTACATAGTTCTCGAACCCGTAGGGTCCGCACACTTAACGTTTGATGACGATTGGTATTATGAGTTTATGTGTTTTGATGTATCGAAGGTAGTTCAGAGTCCCGGATGTGATCACGGACATGACGAGGAGTCTCGAAATGGTCGAGACATAAATATTGATATATTGGACGACTATGTTCAGACATCGCAATTGTTCCGGGTGAGTTCGGGCATTTACCGGAGTACCGGGG